>NW_022169519.1:0-386 GCF_008728515.1 Papio anubis | reverse complement strand
AGACTCTGTCTAAAAAAAAAAAAAGAAAGAAAGAAAGATTACAGTAAGGAGAGCATAGTCAATTCACAAGTAGAATGGATAAGACTTAATGACCAGTGAATGTGAGGAAAGAGAGAGTTGATGTCTTTTTAAGAGACAAGATGGGGCCGTGCATGGTGGCTCACGCCTGTAATCCCAGCACTTTGGGACGCCGAGGTGGGCAGATCACAAGGTCAGGAGATCGAGACTGTCCTGGCTAACATGGTGAAACCCCATCTCTACCGAAAATACAAAAAATTAGCCGGGCGTGGTGGTGGGCGCCTGTAGTCCCAGCTACTTGGGAGGCTGAGGCAGGAGAATGGCGTGAACCCAGGAGGCGGAGCTTGCAGTGAGCCGAGATCACGCCA
>NW_022169518.1:0-1048 GCF_008728515.1 Papio anubis | reverse complement strand
ACCCTGCTTCAGCTCTCGCTGGTCGGGCTGCAGCAGCTGACCAGCACCGATCGTCCGGCACTCCCCAGTGAGATGAACCCAGTACCTCAGTTGAAAATGCAGAAATCACCGGTCTTCTGTGTCGCTCGGGCTGGGAGTTGGAGACTGGAGCTGTTCCTATTCGGCCATCTTGCTCCGCCCCCTCTTTTTGCTTTTATTATAGTGTTTTATTCTTATAGTTTGATACAATGTTATTTAGCTCAATAAGGATCACAAATGTTTGTTTATATAATGTTCGGCTGATCTTTATTTCCTAAGAACGTTTTGCCTGGGATTTTATTCTCTCCAACAGTTATGCTGTTTTCCTTTCTTTTTCTTTTTGTTTTTAAAATATCTTTATTAACCCTTTTTTAATTTTTCTATGCTTATTTCTTTTAAAGAAGACTTCCATTAGAAGACAGATTAATATTTTTGGCTTTTCATAGGAGTATTTAAAATCTATTTTGTATAATGGGCATCTGTTGTATTATGCTACAAAAAGAAAGGATCTTTGATATTTCTTTTATTTCCAGTAGTTTCATGGCCTATGCCTTGTATTTGTCTGTGCACTTGAGTAATTTAATATTACTACTGGTTATCTTTTTTTCAATTAAAAATCTTAAATATGTAATTCTCTGCATTACTAATGTATAAACAAAAAATTCAATAGTGAACCTTGCATATAAAAAAACATATAGCTTGTTTTATTTCTCCCTCAAATTTTTTGTATTTTGTCAATAATAACCTAAAATTATAGATCTAGATGATTATTTTCATCAGCTTCTGTATTTTACATAATCATATATTATTTGTAAATATCCACATAGAAAAGCTAATCTTTTTCTATTAGAATATTTTTGCTTTTATGAATGTGGTACCCTTTAATTTCTGTATTTTAACTATGGAATACCACTCCAAGCAAGTTGGAATGATACCTCGAATTTCTGTATACTTCATTATGACAAAACTTCAAGTGCTTTAGCGCATTCTGAGACCATAACTTTTATTCCTAAATCACTTCTCATTACTG
>NW_022169517.1:0-1048 GCF_008728515.1 Papio anubis | reverse complement strand
TGTAACATTGGATTTTCCTCATTACATAACCCAGGTGTTCATTCATTTACCCTCAGCTACTATTTCTCCTTCTCTTCATTTATACTAAACATTTATAATTTTGGAAGGAACACTAGGCTCTGCTGCTGTGCTGGCTTAGACTGTAGGGACCAATACTGTTCTAGCAAGTGTCTCCCGTCATCCATTCCAGTTCATAGAGGGGAGGGTTATGCAGGTAGAGAACTGGGTGGCTATCTGACCCCAGGCAATACAGCTGCATTCAGTGTTAGCCCCAACTTTGCCAGATGCAGTGAAGGCACAACCTACTTCTCCAGGCCCTTAGGAATTATTACATAAAGGACATGAAATATATTTACAGTTTCTTGCTTAGGAATAATTCCTGCTTCTGGACTCTATTTCCATCCCTAGTCCTGGGACCACTGCATCCGGGATGAGAAAAGCAAGTTGAGGTGAATTACAGTCATTATTCCAGTGTCCTCCCACCATGGGAAGGAATATATGTAGATCACACCAGCACCTTCCCCTGATCCACCAGGAAAAGAGAGGATACTCTCATGTCAAGCGTGAGCACACTCATGAAGGTGTATAAGCCCACCCTTCGTGCTTGTTTCCCCACTCTTGCTTTGTACACCCAATGTTTCAATTGACTATTGTAATTCTCTATGGAACTCTTCCTTTGAGGAGGATGTCTCTCTGACCATTGTTGGACATTTTGAGCCGGTGCATTTTCCGGTGTAAAGAAATGTGACTCAGTGGTCCACATGGTTGCAGTACCTCCCATTCAAGTTCTTTGTAGCACTCCGAGCATTTGCATCTGAGATAAAGGAGGAACCTCTCTTAGAAGACTGCCATGGCCTCCCAACCTGGAAATAAAGAAAAACCTTCAGTTCCTTCAAGAGAAATTCCAGGCACCTAGCCAGCCCGAAAAAGTAAGTGAGTGACCTTATAAACAAGAAGGTAATGATAGCTTAAAACAATAGCCAAGGAAGTTAGAGTCACAAGATGTTTGATTCTCTATAAAAACTAAAAATAACATCTTAACATATGT
>NW_022169516.1:0-1048 GCF_008728515.1 Papio anubis | reverse complement strand
TGCTGGAAAGCATAGCTTTTGGTAAAGATGAGAGAAAGGCACTCCCAAGAAGAAGGGGTTGGGCAGAAGCTTTATGCTGAAGGGTTTGGTTAAACAGATACAATTGACAGGTTACAGGAGGGGCTATGGATGTTCATGGAGGTGGTCCTGACACATGCATACTGGACACACATGCATGTAACTTATGACCCCTATTTACTTACCAGTGAAGACTTAGCGTTTAAATTCATTACAGTCAGGCCCTATGTGCCAAAAGCAGAAGCAGAGACACAAGGCACTCAGTGTGCAGCCTCTGTAAACGGCCAGAGCCAGGCCATGGTCAGTGGTCTCTGATCAGGAGAAAGGTCCTGATATGAGTCTAGGGTTCAATCAAAGCTGGGGTTACGACTTGTGGAACAGGGGTCAGTTCATCAGGGGATGGGCTGCAATTGTCTTCACAGTGCTTGTCTCAGTGCCCGTGCTTACTGAGCCACTAGAGAAAAAGAATCACCTATTGGCAGTTAGAACATAGTTTATCTTTCAAGTGTAGGAGTGAGTGGCAAAACCCTGGCCTGACATGGCTTTAGGTCTTATTTATAATTTGACATCTTATTGCCACAGGGAGTCTGTTCTGTCAGTCTTATGATCTCTATTTTAACATTAGTGTTGGTCATTGTTGTGTCTAAACTGCAAAGGGGAGTGGGTATAAGAGGCGTGTCTGATCTTGCCATGGCTGGGAACTCAGTTTTAGGCTCTTCTGGAGTACTTTAGACATACAGATGGACTATTTAGTCCGTTGGGGCACTTAGGATTTTATTTTTAGTTTACAGTTCATCAATATGAACCCAAGTACTGACATTGTGCAAATTCACTGCTGGGTTGTGGCTGAAATCACCTGGTAAGATTCCTTCCAAAGTAGTTCAAGAGCAGTGTTCCACCCTGATGTTTCTTCCAATAGATATAATTCCCTGTTTTAATGTCATTAAAGGCTATTGAAAAGATGTAGGAAAATGGTAGCTTTAATCTGTTGATGAATGGAGTGTGTAAAATACAGTCATCACTTTCAATA
>NW_022169515.1:0-1049 GCF_008728515.1 Papio anubis | reverse complement strand
GGCTCATACCTGTAATCCCAGCACTGTGGGAGGCCAAGGCAGGTGGATCATGAGGTCAGGAGATCGAGACCATCCTGGCCAACATGGTGAAACCCCATCTCTACTAAAAATTAAAAAAAAAAAAAAATTAGCTGGCCGTGGTGACACGTGCCTATAATCCCAGCTACTTGGGAAGCTGAGGCAGAAGAATCGTGTGAACCCGGGAGTCAGAGGTTGCAGTGAGCCGAGATCGCACCACTGCACTCCAGCCTGGCGAAAGAGTGAGACTCTGTCTCTAAATAAATAAATAAATAAATGTAAATAAAAGACCAGCCGCAGTGGCTCATTCCTATAATCCCAGCACTTTGGGAGGCCGAGGCGAGGGGATCACCTGAGGTCAGGAGTTCGAGACCAGTTTGGCCAACATGGTGAAAAACCCTGTCTCTACTAAAAATACAAAAATTAGCTGGGCGTGGTGGCACATGCCTGTAATCCCAGCTACTAGAGAGGCTGAGACAGGAGAATGGCTTGAACCCGGGAGGCGGAGGTTGCAGTGAGCTGAGATCGTGCCTTTGCACTCCAGCCTGGGTGACAGAGCGAAACTCCATCTCAAAACACACACACACAAAACAAAAACAAAAACAAACAAAAACAAAACAAAACTATGCCCCCAGTGTAGCTGGAACCACGGACATGCACCACCATGCCCAGCTAATTTAAAAATTTGTTTTGTAGAGACAGTGGTCCCGCTATGTTGCCCGGAACGCCCTCAAACTCCTGAATTCAAGCGATCCTCCAGTCTCTGCCTCCCAAAGTGCTAGGATTACAGGTATGAACCTTCTCCATAAAAGAAGTCGAACAGAGAAGGCCACGTTTTCCGACTCCATTCATACAAAAAAAAAATCCAGAAGAGGCAAATCCATAGAGACAGAAAATAGATTCGTGGCTGCCAAGAGCTAGGGAAAGGGGGGATGGAAAGTGGTAGCTAAAGGGTACAGTGTTTCTTTGAGGATGATGCAAACGTTCTAAAACTGACTGTGGTCACAGTTGCACAACTGTAAATGTACTCA
>NW_022169514.1:0-1049 GCF_008728515.1 Papio anubis | reverse complement strand
CATGGAGTTGTGCATCTACAATCACAATCCATTTTAGAACATTTCACTACCCCCTGAAAGAAGCCCTGCACCTGTGAGCTGACCCCCACGCTCCCTGCGCTCCACTCCCTGCACCTTCACACCGAGGTGGCCACGCGTCTGCTTTCGGCCTCTCTGGACCTGCCTGTGTGACATTTCATGGAACAGGTGCTCTTCTGTGCCTGGCTCCCTCACGTAGCATAACATTGCCATGGTGCTATCTTTATTTTCCGCCTTTTTTTCCTTCGCCTCTTTCTTCCATCCTTTTTGCTGTGATTTTTCCTTCCCCTGTTTCTTCTTTCCTTCCCTTTCTTCCCTCCAAGGGCCCATTTTTCCTTCCCCAAGTGTTTGGGCTTTAGGGCGGCTCGTGGCCTCTGCAGGCCCTGGGTGGAGAGCTCGAGGCTGCACCCTGGGCCACCGGGGCCCCAATCCCTGCCCGCCCAGCTTCTCAGGGCCTGCACTTCTGTACAGCAGCCACGCGGAGCAACGGCGCCAGCACACAGTTAATCCTCTTCCTCTTCTGTCTCTTCAGAGAGTTTGGGGAGTGAGAGCCCCTCCCACTCCTGGAGAGGAAGTCAGGGGAAGGAGAGCAGAGAGGAGGTGGGAAGCCCTTTACAGCCTCAAAAGTCAAGGAGAATAAATCGTGGCCCCCCAGGAGTCACTGAAAGGTAGAGAACCTTCCTACATGGGTCTGGGGATGGTGACTGGAAGCCATCTGAAGACTCTGGCTTCTACCTGTGAACCCCTCCTTCCCCTCCCCTGCCCTGCCTTTGCCCTGATCTATACCTCCTGGCTCCCTCTGAGCGGGTCTGAAGGTGCTACCTTCCCAGGGACCGAGATGGGGCGGGAAGGGGCACCATGCCTTCGGGGCCACTGCTAGTACATTTGTACCCTTAAGAAGGAGCGTGGCAGCTGGGCGTGGTGGCTCACGCCTGTAATACTGGCGCTTTGGGAGGCTGAAGCGGTGGACCACCTAAGGTCAGGAGTTTGAGACCAGCCTGGCCAACATGGTGAAACTCCATCTCTACTAA
>NW_022169513.1:0-1049 GCF_008728515.1 Papio anubis | reverse complement strand
GGCGGGCGCCTGTAGTCCCAGCTACTCGGGAGGCTGAGGCAGGAGAATGGCGTGAACCCGGGAGGCGGAGCTTGCAGTGAGCCGAGATCGCGCCACTGCACTCCAGCCTGGGCGACTAAGCGAGACTCTGTCTCAAAAAAAAACAAAAAAAACAAAAAAAAACAAAATTAGCTGGGCTTGCTGGCCTGCGCCTGTAATCCCAGCTACTCTGGAGGCTGAGGCAGGAGAATCGCTTGAACCTGGGAGGTGGAGGTTGCAGTGAGCCAGGATTGCACCACTGCACTCCAGCCTGGGTGACAGAGTGAGACTCTGTCTTCAAAAGAAAAAAAAAGAAACTGGTAACAGTGGTTACCTGTGGGGAGAGGAACTGGGCAGCCAGAGAACACAGTGTTGGAGGGAGACTTTACTGTAAATTCTTTTGTACCTTTTAAATTTGGGCTATCTGTTCCAAAAATAAGTACATTAATTAATTTTGAAAACTCCAATAGCTATAACAAAAATTCAAAAAAGCATTCAGTAAAAATGATTCATATTGTCATCCTTTCCCCACTTTACATCCCAAGAAGTAATGACTTTGGTAAAAATTTCTGGCTTTTCTTACTAGAAATTTTCTCTGCATGGCAAGGGTATTATGCATCTGCAATCCCTTTCTAAAAAGCTTTTTTTTTTTGAGACAGGGTCTTGCTCTGTTGCCCAGGCTGGAGAGCAGTAGTGTGATCAAAGCTCACTGCAGCCTTGATGTCCTGGGCTCAAGTGATCCTCCTGACTCAACTTCCTGAGTACTTCGGACTATAGGCACATGCCACCATGTCTGACTAATTTTTCATTTTTTTGTAGAGATCGAGGCTGGTCTTGAACTCCTGGTCTCAAGTGATCCTCCTGCCTTGGCCTCCCAACGTGCTGGGATTGTAGGCACGAGCCACATTACCTTGCCTGCAACCCCCTTTTGATACAGATAGTAGCACATCATGTACTGGTGTGAATTTTTTTTTCACCTAGCAATAGACCTTGGGGACTGTTTCATATTGACACATTCTTTCTTTTTCTTT
>NW_022169512.1:0-1049 GCF_008728515.1 Papio anubis | reverse complement strand
TATGCAGCCAACAGACACGTGAAAAAATGCTCACAATCACTAGCCATCAGAGAAATGCAAATCAAAACCACAATGAGATACCATCTCACACCAGTTAGAATGGCAGTCATTGAAAAGTCAGGAAGCAACAGGTGCTGGAGAGGATGTGGAGAAATAGGAACACTTTTACACTGTTGGTGGGATTGTAAACTAGTTCAACCATTATGGAAAACAGTATGGCAATTCCTCAAGGATCTAGAACTAGAAATACCATTTGACCCAGCCATCCCATTACTGGGTATATACCCAAAGGATTATAAATCATGCTGCTATAAAGACACATACACACGTATGTTTATTGCGGCACTACTCACAATAGCAAAGACTTGGAACCAACCCAAATATCCATCAATGACAGACTGGATTAAGGAAATGTGGCACACATACACCATGGAATAATATGCAGCCATAAAAAAGGATGAATTCATGTTCTTTGTAGGGACATGGAGGCAGCTGGGAACCATCATTCTCAGCAAACTATCCCAAGAACAGAAAACCAAACACTACATGTTCTCACTCGTAGGTGGGAATTGAACAATAAGAACACTTGGACACAGGAAGGGGAACATCACACACCGGGGCCTGTTGTGGGGTGGGGAAAGTGGGGAGGGATAGCATTAGGAGATATACCTAATTTAAATGATAAGTTGATGGGTGCAGCACACCAACATCGCACGTGTATACATACATAACAAACCTGCACGTTGTGCACAAGTACCCTAGAACATAAAGTATAATTAAAAATAAGTAAATGAAAAAAGAAAAAAATAATAAAAAACTAGCTGCGCATGGTGGCACACGACTGTAATCCCAGGTACTTGGGAGGCAGAGGCAGGAGAATCACTTGAACCCAGGAGGTGGAGGTTGCAGTGAGCTGAGATCGTGACATTGCATTCCAGTCTGAGCAAAAAGAGCAAAACTACGTCTCAAAAAATAAAAGAAAGAAAAAAATCAAGTAGCTTGGGACCCTGAAGCAAGTAAAATATTGATTAGCCATTGCCAAAGTTTCA
>NW_022169511.1:0-1049 GCF_008728515.1 Papio anubis | reverse complement strand
TTCTCTTTGTAGCAATTGTGAATGGGAGTTTACTAATGATTTGGCTGTTTGCCTGTTTTTGGTGTATAGGAATGGTTGTGATTTTTGCGCATTGATTGTGTATCCTGAGACTTTGCTGAAGTTGCTTATCAGCTTAAGGAGATTTTGGGCTGAGACGATGGGGTTTTCTAAATATATAATCATGTCATCTGCAAACAGGGACAATTTGACTTCCTCTTTTCCTAATTGAATACGCTTTCTTTCTTTCTCTTGCCTGATTAGCTTTCAAGATCAGATGAGATCAAGCACATTCAGTGTGCTATGGCCATAGACCAGGATTTCTTCTCTTTATCTTCCATCTTGTGTAGTTTGAAATTATGTGCCTAGGTGTAGGGTTTTGTCCTTTTTTTTTTTCTTTATCCTGCTTGGATTTTTTTCTGAGTTTTGAGGATCCGTGGATGGTGTCTGATACTAATTTGAGGAAATTCTCCGTCATTTTTTTTTAGATATTTCTTTTGTTCCTTTCTTTCTTATTTTTCTAAAAATCCCATTACATGTAGTTATACATTTTGTAGTTGTCCTATACTTCTTGGAGATATATATATATAACGTCTTTGTTCCTTTTGCTTTTCAATTCTGGCAGTTTCTATTAAGATATATTTCAGGTAGAGACTCTTTATTCAGCATATCCAGTCTGCCAATAAGTCCATCGAAGGCATTCTTTATTTCTTTTACAGTATTTTTTTTTTATCTGTAGCATTTACTTTTTGGCTATTTCTTAGAATTTCTGTCCCTCTGCTTATATCGCTCATCTGTTCTTTCATGCTGCTCACTGTATTCATTAGAGCCCTTAGTAACCTAATCATAGTTGTTTTAAATTCCTAGTCTAATAATTTCAACATCTCTACTATATCTGAGCCTGGCTTTGATGCTTTCTCTGTCTCTTTAAAAACTGTGGTTTTTGCCTTTTAATGTGTCTTGTAATGTTTTCTTGGTAGCTGGATATAAGGTATAGAATAAAACGAACTGCAGTAAATAGGCTTTTGGTAACATGTGATTAAGTGTGGGGA
>NW_022169510.1:0-31033 GCF_008728515.1 Papio anubis | reverse complement strand
ATGACAGCTGACCAGGAGGCTGTCTCTGCTGTTTGCACCTCCATATCCCACTATGCGTTTCATCTTCCCTTTGCCTCACTGGAGATCCAAGTGCAGGGAATGCCTCACATGACTGATCCCTAGAACTTCATCCTGATGACTGTTGAAATTTTCTCTGAGTTTTACCAGTGGAAATGGCAACAAATAGAAACATTCCGGAAGGTCCCCTAGGGTCCACATTTTCTGTACTTCCTCTCTAAAATATGGAACATCAATCCTATTTGCTCTTGCTTTATATGGGCTAGATCTATGACTGCAGCACACACCCTAATGCCCTGTGTTGACAACTTATCCAGTATTGTATTAAGTCTAAATGGTCACACGTGTATCATATCGTTTCTTCCAATTTAATGAAACAAGTGCTATGTCAACTCTTTGGATTCAGAATCATCAACTGGAAAACCACAGCCCTGAGAAAACAGAAATCGAGTATATCAAGCTGTTCAGTTGACATAACAATGATGAGTCTACAGCTGATTTTCAAGATATAAATATTCTGTTTATGAGAGTAAAAGTACCATTCACACAGTTAGTGTTTCAGAGCCTCCACCACATCTGACAGCACAGCAATTCAATAGAACTAGGGTTTGTGTGTGAGCTTTGCTCAACTGATAATAGTATTTTCCCTGTCTATAGGGAAAGCTGCACCTGTGCACATGACAAGAGCATGAGCTACACTTTGCTTCACCTTTTTTGAGTTAAATAAGTTGCTTGATCCAGAGCCATATTATGGAAGAACTTCCTGACTCTGATGAAAACACTTTGAAAATCCTCAAATAATATTTTATGCAGAAATATAACCGAAAAGGAAGGCAAATTCATATATAGTAAAATAACCACTGCCCTCCTCATGTTACAAGAGGTCCACTGAAATCACCCGATACCAGGCCCTGATGTGTGGTACAATGTTAAGGGTTCTGGAGGGGTCCGTTTTCTTGGCAAATTAGGTGTTCAGAAGAGCCAGTAGCCCTGCACATCTCAGTTAGTTGAAACTCATATTATTGAGTCCCCACAGGGACCTCCATGACATTGGTTCATTGGACTCTCTGGGAAAGCTGGGAAAGGTGACTGACTGAAGTCCATGTATTGAATCGTCCTCATTGTTAAAAGCCCCTGCTCATTAATGGCATTTCAATTAATATTCACTTGGAAAGCTTTTTTTTTTTCCTTGATTATGTTTTTTTTTTTGAAACTTCTAGTCATAGCTCTTGCAGAATGACTTTGTCTGAAATCATCCTGTTGCCTTTCTTTTAAGGCCTGATGATCTATGAAAACCAACAGCCAATATTATTAAATTGGTGTTCTCTTGGCAATGTGATCATCATATGTAATCCTTGCAGTTTACCCACTGTTATGATTTTTACATTTCCAGGGCTTCCTTGACAATGGCACTAATGTGACTCCATCCAGCATCCATTGTTGTGAGAACTCTATTTGGTATATCATCATTGTGAGCATGAACATAATGGAGACTTTCATAGGATGCAATGGTTAATATTTAACATTAGTCAAAATTTTCTCTAGTCCTACCCTTGGAGCTCTACTGGATTGGAAAAATATTTTAGGTAAGGACAACGATTTGGTAAAGTTTTAAAAATAAAGGCCACAAATAAATTTTCTGTAGCAAGAGTATGAATTATATGTTGTCCAGAATACCATTTTTTTGTGGAATGTAACAACAATTATTTAAATGTATATAATTCAGATAATATTTTATAAATATGTATATATTGCATATATAAGAGTGAATGTACTTAAGTATGAATACTCTACATATTTGTAGCCAAAATTTTATCAAATAAATATATATTCACTTCTATGTATCTTAAATATATACACACATTTTTCCATAAATAAGGTAAATTTTAATTTTTTATTGAAAACTAATGTTTTAATTTTGTATTTTTCTCTTAATAACTTAATAATTTGATTACTAAATATTTCCATTTATACCACCAATTTAAGAAAAAATACATATGTTTATATAGGTAGAGGTGTAAATATTGTATCTGGAAGCATTTATGCATTAATTATTGGTAACTGGTTAAATACACAACTCAGTGGCTGATAACAGTAAACTTTTATTTTCATGTTCATGGATGCTCATGTTCACAGTCATCTGGCTGATTAAGGAAGGGCTCTGCTGAGTGATTCCTCTGCAGGGCACTGAGCTTGTATTCAGCCTGTAGATATCAGTTGTTTAATGACAATGCTGAACAGCAGTGACTAAACATGACACAAGATTCTTGTGACAGGTCACAGGAGACATCAACCTCCCAAAACAAATGGCACAGTTGAATTTACGTCCAATAATTTCTAATACAGCTTCACAAATTTTAAATATATTCCTTTATTTCAATGAGTACAAATTTTCAAGAAAATATTACTCCATTTAATTATAGAGGGGTTTGATCATTCCATGGACAAATAAATATGTTTTCAAGCTTTACAATGCTGAAAATATTTGCAAATGTAAGTTTGCATTAATAAGAAAACAAAACTGGATGTGTTTTCAACATGTGGCTTCAAATATAATTTTTTAAATGGTCTTTTTGGGAGAAAATCATTTTAACTTATGTAAATATCCCTCCTTACCTCTCATTTCCTATAGAGTTGCCCAATAAGAGGTCCCCCCATGAGATTTGGAAGTCAGAAAAGGAAGACTCAATATTCAATATTATCCATTGGTACCTAAGACAGGCACAGAGACAAAGGTGAAGACTGGAGAAACACCTGGAAAGATACTCTAGGAAGCTGAGAACTTCAGCAACCCCAGACTGAAGCTTCCAGACAGGACTGAGGACCACATGGTTAAATAGCCCATACTTCAGGGGCGGATGCAATCTGTTTTCTGAGGGAGCACCAGAGAATCCTGTTTCTAATACCAACTTTCCTGAATACTATATCCTTGGCTTTGAAAGGCTGTGGTGTGAACATTAATCATAGGAATTGGGTCATTCTGTCACACCCAACAAAGACAAGAAATCAGAGGAGAAAGACACTCAAGGTGAAAAATATTGTTTCTAGAACGCAATTGAAATAGGCCCTATTATCCCACAGAACTAATGTTTATGGTTTTTTGAATAAACATGGAAATTGACTTCCTCAGTCTTAAAACACAAGATAGTTACATCTGTCTTACCTGAGCTCTTTTTTCAGTAAACCAAGCATCAGGTCTCCCAGATACTATCAAGGAGCTGAAATTTACGTATCACTGAATCGGGACAGTGAGACATCAGACCCTTCACCCACTGTGATTACCTAACTGACCTCCTGCTTCCTGTTGACCAAATTCTCTTTCTTATCCCGCCATAATTCCTGTTTTCCCACATTTCTTCCCTGCTATGTAAACCCCTAATTTTAGTAGTTCAGGGAGATACATTTGCGAATGGTGTCCCGTGTCCTCGGCTGCAGCACCTGATTAATGTCTGTTCCTTGGCAATGCTTGTTGTCTTAGTGATTGGCTTTCTGTGTGGTGAGATGCAGGATCTACACCAAATCCCTGGTATTTCAATAACAACATTCTCTGCAAACTTCACTGCTTTGGCTTCTTTTTTTTTTTTTTTTTTTTTGAGACGGAGTCTCGCTGTGTCGCCCAGGCTGGAGTGCAGTGGCCGGATCTCAGCTCATTGCAAGCTCCACCTCCCGGGTTTTTACGCCATTCTCCTGCCTCAGCCTCCCTAGTAGCTGGGACTACAGGCGCCCACCACCTCGCCTGGCTAGTTTTTTGTATTTTTTAGTAGAGACGGGGTTTCACCGTGTTAGCCAGGATGGTCTCGAACCTGAAATCAAATTGATCCACAACTTCTGAGATAACTTGACTTAATTCTAGGATTCACTTTGTCTACCACTGCTTACCAGCCTGAGCTTGCCAGTTTGCAACTCTTCCTCGTGCCAATGAACTTTCTCAAAGAGCCGTAGGTAACATTTTCCCTCTTTCATAAAATGTTACCTTTCTCTTTGTTCTTCCAATATACTGAAGTCCACTGAGTTTTCCTGTATGTCCCATTTGGGAAATGTTTCTATGCAAATAAAAACAAATTCAGAGATTCATCTCTACATTTTATTTAGACTTCAGTAGTTTACTCTAATTCTCTGTATTAAGATAATTCCTGCTGAGAATATCTACACTGGCTTTTTCTGTGTCATATAAACTCCAACTGAAGTCATAAACTAGACTCCTCAGGTGTCATGATCTCTGTCTTTAATAAATCAGGAGAGGCATTGCTATGTCTATGGAGTTGGGGCTGAGAAAGAGAAAAGAATTAGGGTCCAGAGGTGACTTCATGTCCTCCTCTACCAACACCATCACAGAGCGGCTGCATCTGAGGAACACTCTCAGCCCATGGAGGCATCAGGAGAAGCAGCTGGGGCAGTCCAGCCTCTACATCTGCTTCCCTGGGGGTTTATGTGCGGGTGTGTAACACTGTGGGAGGGGTATTGTAACCCTGTAGACAGTAATAAGTTGCAAAATCTTCAGGCTGCAGGCTGCTGATGGTGAGAGTGAATTCTGTCCCAGATCCACTGCCGCTGAACCTTGATGGGACCCCACTTTGCAAACTGGATGCAGCATAGATCAGGTGCTTAGGAGCTTTTCCTGGTTTCTGCTGATACCAATTTAAATAATTGCTAATGTCCTGACTTGCCCTGCAAGTGATGGTGACTCTGTCTCCTACAGATGCAGACAGGGAGGATGGAGACTGGGTCATCTGGATGTCACATCTGGCACCTGAGATTGGAAACATAAAAACAAATGTCCACACAATTAATCATGTTGTTAGACAATTTCCCTGAATAGTAAAGCAGTACTCAGAACCCTGGGCTGTGTAAACTGCTAGTGTTCTCCTTCCTTACCTGGGAGCCAGAGCAGCAGGAGCCCCAGGAGCTGAGCGGGGACCCTCATGTCCATGCTGTGTCCTGAGTGGTTCTGACTCCTACATGAAATGTGACCAGCCTATTAATAAGTCTTCAGGACAGGAGGATGTGCTCTGGGAACATGCAAATGAGCAGGGGATGGGGCAGGCTGGGCACAGCTGCAGGGCTGGCTCATGTCAGTAACTCAGCACCTGCTCAGTGTCCCCATGTGTCCCAGGTAAGATCAGGGAAGGAGAAATTTGTCAGCAGA
Source organism: Papio anubis (assembly GCF_008728515.1). NCBI lineage: Eukaryota > Metazoa > Chordata > Mammalia > Primates > Cercopithecidae > Papio > Papio anubis. The sequence goes on along the minus strand of NW_022169510.1, from coordinate 25,869 downwards.
GAATGTGTTTCTACTGGTGACTATTTTGTTATGAGAGACATTGTTTAGATTTTTTTTTTTTTTGGCAATTTGAAATATTCCTCAGGAGTCGATGGAGTAACGTATTGCATTGGTGTATGGGGAGTATTTAGGGGGATATTCTTTTTTGTAGGAAACACATAGTAAAATTTTAGATGATACAGTCCCTAAGGTCACGGGCCTCTCCTTTGATTCTCGTTAGGAAAGGGAATTATTTGTCATATACTTGCAATTTTTCTGTAAATTTATCATTGTTCCTTTCAAAAGAATTAGAAATAGGAAATGCTTATTTATCGCTGATGCTACATATATTTTGTAAGTATTAAGGTAATGATGTTATACCATTGTTTCTTACCAGTATAAGTTCAAGCAATTTACTACAAATACACAAGATGACACTGAATTTTCTCAGTGCATGCAGCCTCACAGATTCATTATCCAAGGTGACAGGTCTCTTTAATATCCAGAGACTAAATGGGCTGCCCTTATTCTTGTTTGCACACACCTTCATAGTCACCTTCTTTTCATCATAGGTAGTGTATTTCCCAGTAACTGTCTCTCTGAATGAGGGTGGCCACTTTCTTTGGAGCATGTCCTGCACTATCAATGACACTTCCTCTTTTTACATTTTATCAGTGACTAGGGACATCATCTTATTAGACACTGGCTACTCTATTATGCTAAGAAAGGGGTGATCCTTTCATCATGCAGCATGCATGGAGAAATCAGTTGGACCCAGATGGAAACTGGACAGAATTTTGCAGTCATTATATCTAATATATCTAATATCTCTAAATGTACCCAAAAATGCTCCAATGGCTCAGTAGCAGAGGAAGTGGGTCCAACAATGTCAGCATCAGTGGGCTGCAGCCCTAGGAGCTCCATAAATTTACTGATGCCTGACTAATGGAGCCAAATCCGTGCCTGTGCACAAACCTTCCTGCATGCAAGCCAGCCACAAGGTTTAAAGAGACTTAGTTGCTCTCGGGGAGAAAGGGAAAAGCTCCATTTGTCCTCCTAATTGCTTGCTGAAATAAACTGAAAATAAAGGAAGATTAATAAGAGAAAAGGCAAACAAATTTCACTTAAAGTGCAGTGGGATATCATGTAGGGGTGATGACCTGATAAATCCAATGAAATCAAGGTGTTTCTATTATTTCTTTTCTAGGAAGAGGTGGGAGAGTGGAGCAGCTGGGAGAACAGATGAGGAATAGAGTGCATCCTCAAGAGAACAGGTAAGCACCTGCCTGGTTAAACTATCAACTTCCAGTCTCTTCTGTTTTTTGATTCCTGTTTTGTGTTAATCTTCCTGATAAAAATTCCCGGAAGGGTACCTTATGACAATTAGTTTCCTTCTGAAAGAATTTGGTTTTTAGGCAGATATAAAGGGATGTTAGAAGAATCTTTTTGTGCATTTTACTGCTTTCCTAAATGATGTAGGTTTTACATATCTGTCCTTGCAAATGCAGCATGGTTTGAGATGTTATTTTCTGGATTCATGCCTGCAGCCACCTGCCATGATGCTATTCCAAGGATGCAGCTACAGGCTGAAGAAAGCAGTTGACCCCTGAACAGAGTGGAGGTTGGGGCGCTGAAGCCACTAGTGCAGATAGAAACCTGTGTAAGACTTTGCATCTCTAGCAAGTACTAATAGATTACTTTTGACTGCGGCTGGAAGCCTTAGTGATAAAATAGTTGAATTAACCCCTTTTTAGATTGCCATGTATAAACTCTATTTTTCCAAAAAAAAGTATACTAAAAGAAAAAATGTTTATAAGAAACCATAGGCTGAAAATATATTTACTACTCTTACAAAGTGCTTGCTCTGGTGACACATACAGAAGAAAATATATGAGTCCTACCAAATTTAAACACAAGTTATTCTAGGGTTGACTATACCATGATGAATGTAGCAGTCCCATCTATGTCAAGGCTTCCCTTTGTATACCTATGCTCCTTCCAATGGCCATATATATGTCTTAGGTTCTTTATGATCTCCAGGCAGAGATCTGCCTGCATGTACCTTGCTGGCAGATGGCCTGCATGTGCATCTCTTAGGAAAGTGCTATGGTTTGACTATGTCCTCTAGAATCCATCTATTTATGAGTTAAATTTCAGTGTAATGGTATTGTGCCAGGTGGGGTCTGTGGGATGCGACATTTAGGTCATGAGGTGCAGGGCCCTCTAGAGGGGCTCTATTAATGACACAATAAACAGAACATGGGGCTGGAATCTTTTTTTTTCTCTTCTTTTCATCTATCATAATAGGAACAGGCTTTTTCTTTCTTTGAAGGAGTCAAGTGTTTCCCAAATCATCTTAGAAAGCAGAAGGCAGACCTTAACCTGCCATGCCTTGATCTAAATTTCCATTCCTAGAAGTGTGGAAAAAGTTGTTTCTGTTCTTTGTAGATTACGGTGACAAGGGAACCTGGCCTGCTTGGCAAGAGTACAGCAGAGGTGGAGCTCACAATCAGTGAGGACAGGATGAGGAGTGTATATATACCTCAGCTTCCTCATCTCTCGATTAGGAACAGCCCAGAGGAATTTACTCCATGTTTCCACATGCCGTTGATCTTCATTTCTCCTGAGTCAGGTGGGTTGCATTTGATCACGTCTTTACCTTTCATCTTCTATTTCCCGTTTCCTGTTTTCCTCCCTTTTCACTCCCAGTATAAGATTTGCTGCCTAAACAGGAATCCTCATTTGCTGGTGGACCCGAGACTAAGATAGTAAAATGCGTCATTTATCTTTTCTATAGGGGGGCCTTTCCCATCTTTATTCTTATCATTTCCTCTCTTTGACATGGAATATTCAGGAGCACTTAATTTTTTTAAAGCAATCTATTTTTAAATTAGATTTATGCAGTGATTTTTTGTTGTTGTTGTTCTGTTTGTTAAAGCAAAAGATAAGTTAGTAATGCAGCAACCCATATTGTTGGTGAACCCGAATCCAAGATAGTAAAATAAATTGTTTATCTTTTTCTATGAGAAGTATTCTCACTTTTATTCTTATCACTTCTCTCTCTTGACATGTAGGAATATTCAGGAAGTGTTCTAATTTTTTTTTAATCAATCTGTTTTAGTTTGAATTTATGCAGTGATTTTTTTTTTTTCTGTTTGTTAAAAACAAAAAATAAGTTGTAAGCCACCAACCAGCCAGTGGGTCTCCTCCTCAGGCAGAACTTTAAAGCAAAAAGGAAAACTAGGTTAGGTCATGACCTGGTAGGTGGGTTAGATGTGCCTCATTATACCTCCTCCTCCTTTGGAGTTCAGACAACTGACTAGCATTATTACAACAGAGATCTTAGGACTGACAAAACAAATGTTTGTAGCACAAGATACCATACTCCAACATGACAGAGGAATTAGGCCCCTGAAAGAAAATCTAAATATTTAACCCTAAATATATTTCTTCATCATAGTCTGAAGTGGTCTCTGCAAAGTTGCCTGTAGTGAGGGAAATTTTCATTCTTGAGAGAATCTCCCTCCCTACTAAGTCTTTTCCAAAGAGTCTGACTTTTTTGTTGTTGCTTTTAAAATGTCTGATAGGCACCATTCACCATCTACTTTGTCTGCTACCCACAGATTCTTTCCCACATGACAAGAACCATGGCTTCCACTAATGACTTTATCTAAACTGGAAGTATTTCTTTTATGATGAATTAGGTCTTTAGGCAGCTTTTAACTCTTTCAACCAGTGGCCAATCAGGGAAACCTTTGAATCCATGGATGGCCTGGTGCTTTCTCCCCTGCTTCAAGATATCCCAGACCTTCCAGGACAACCAATATATATATCTTTCATGTATTGACTTATATCTTTCCCTCTATAATTTCTGTCTCTCCGTGTGTTTAAACCCAATGTGTAATCCTATCACCTTGGGCACATATTTGCAGGACATCCTATACAAGTCACAGGCCATGTTTATCTTTGGCAAAACAACCTATAAATTGATTGAGACCGGCCCTCAGATAATGTTTTGTTTTACACTGGGTCACAAACTTAAAAATCCTAAACTATCTACATGTCAATAAATCTACATTAGAGACAATGGAGCGATCATAATTTCAACAGTTAAAGCCACAATTGAGCGAACCTGAGTCTGGAAAGATTTGGTCCAGCTCTCTTGTTTCATGAAAATACTTTGAGATTTTTAAATTTTACTTACAAGGGAATAACCAAAGTCCATGTTTATGGCGGCATCGAATAATGTCCCCACTCCAAAATATGTCCACGTCCTTGTCTCTGGAACCAAGTGTTGTAGGAGTTATTAAGAAACTATTTTAGTAGATAGAGAGGAAAAGGGTCCTTGAAGGTTTTTTGTTTCGGTGTAGCCCAGAAAGCTTTATTCGAAGGTGCCCTGCTCTTAGAGCAAGGCTGGCAAGCTTTGATATGCAAATTGGGCTATTAGAAACTGAGTTCAGCCAAAGATGGCGTTTCCCACCATCTTCCTCTTTCTCCCATTACATGCCTGGCAACATGGCTGCCCCATATATCCCTCATGTGTAGAATATTCATATAACCCGGCGCTTGTATATTAAAAAAGCTATGGTGGAAGACCAGTTTCATTGCAGGCTACATGACTGACATGCCCGGTCAAACCAATCCCTGGTGAGCCCCATGCAACCAGACAGCACTTCCTCCAGCCTCCCTCATACAGTAGCCTCTTTTCTGCTGCACATGGAGTTTTCTCTTGATTTGAATCCCGCCTTTCTCTGTCTCTGTATGCCGGAGCTGTTATCTTCTTCCTTCCTTCTTCTGTATTAAACCTTTCTCTCCTTAAAACCACTCCACTTGTGTCTGTGTCGTTTTATCTAAACTGGCATGAGATCAAGAACCCTGGTGCTCCTCCAGTCATCAGAGCCATATCAAAAAATTTACCTACATAGCAAAAAGACAACTTGACAGATGTAAGTTAAGGACTTTGAAAATAAGAAACCTGGCTATTGAGTATAAACCAATATAATCACAAAGGTCCTTAAAATAGAGGAGGATGCTTACAGTCAGAGAGAAGCTGGGACAATGGGGAGGGATGTGGTTTGAGGAAGGAAGGGGCCATGGAAGCAGAAATATGGGAGCACCTGGAAGATAAAAAGCAGGGAATACAGTTCTCTTCTCTGCAGCCTGCAGAAGGAATACAGACCTACTGACACCTTAACATTGACTCAGTGAGACTTCTGATCTCTAGAATTACAGGGTAATACATTTATGTTGTGTGAAGTCAATAAGACTGCGGCAATTTAAACAACAGCTTTGGAAACTAATGCAAGGGGGAGAGATGTCTTTCACTTCACTGAGTGCATGGTTGTCCTCTGTTATTGGAAATATTTCCACCTTGTTTCTGGTGTCAGTTTTGTCAAGTGACAGAGAAAATGTTTCTGAGAGAAGAGCTAGCACAAGAATTCTTTTTAGCTAGAAAATCTCTTGGGTAATATCGATGATTATTTCCTGTATGATCTGGGTATCACAGAGTTTCAGAGTCAGATCTCACAGCACATGATAGGAGTAAGAGGGTTTTGTTTGTCGGTTTGTTTTCATATTAGGAGGGAAAATTAGATTTTCAGGACACAATCTGTGAGGGAGACTGAGTCAGAGCTATTGTAAGAGAAAGAGGAAACGTGGAAGGAGTCAGGGAAATGAAACATGTGTCCCAGCTCCCAAATCTAAAATAAAGTGATTGATTTCAGAAGGTGAAGCAAAGCGCTTCACCTTCCATCTTCTTAGGAAGGATCAAATTCTTCCCAGAGTCCCTGCCTCTCCTTCACTCCCCTGACATTGCATTGTGGAGCTCATCACATGTTCTCTTAATCCCTGCTCCTGTCCCAGGCTGGGAGAGGCTCACTGTCCTCATCATGCCCAGCAGGATAGAGCTGGTGCCCTAGGCATGAAAGGAGAAGAGGATGGTTTCTGTGTAGGTGATAAGGACTTTACCACACGTTACATTTCACTATAATTGTCAGTAAAGTTGTGTGGAGAGAAGAGAACATATAGGCAACTTTACCTGGTGGGTTTGGAAGAGGCCAGGCTCTGAGAATGACAATGAATTCACATTTCTAATTTTCCAGGTGGCAAATGCTAGCTTTCTCAATTATGGAAATGTGGACTTTGAGTTTAAGAACAAGACAGACTTTCAGGTACTGCAATAAATGAGAAGACATTTGGAATAGGGTCCTTAGCGCAGGGCTAAGGTCAGGCTGGCAGTGCCTAAGAGCTGCCAGGTGCTGACCATGGGCTGTGGAGGAAGCATCTGCTCTCCTGAGCCACAGGGCTGAGGACCTGGGAGGAACCACAGGCCCTGCCCACAGGGCTGCCTGGCAGGGGCTTGAGGTTAGGAAACCGCTCACAAATTCACAGCAGCTGCATTAAGCATATATCCCGCAGCCTGGCAAGAGTGAAAGTCTCAGGACCCAGACCTCAGGACTGGCTCTGTGTTCCTGGGATGGGTGCTGTCAGCTGTGCCCTCCCTGGTCCTGAATGACTGGGACCTTGTTGGAGCCAAAGAGGGAGGGTCAGCAAATGTCCTCAAAGTCTTTACTCAGCCTGACTGTGTTCTGCTTGGAAGGAAAAGGGCCACATATCACACAAATAAATGTAAAATTATGTGTGTATGTAACATGAATTTCTAATATAAACCTTGCGTATCGAATACAAATAATGCTTTGGAAATAAGTTGTATTTCTATATTTGTATATACTATGTATCTGTTTATGAAAAAATAAGTGATGTATGTTTAAATATAAGGAGAACTTTGACTGCTAGTATAAGGTATAGTTTTAAACTTTAATAAATTGAACGTGAACGTTGAAAATGAACACCAGGTGCAACACCTGATGGCCCCTTTCGTACCACAGTCCCTGAGAGTGATAAAGCTCAGGACCCTCTTCCATGTTCCCCTGGGCTGAGAGCAGAGAGCTGCCCATTGCTGAGGATGATGAGTGACCTGATGTGGGGTGTGTGGAATCACAGAGCAGCAGATGCCCAGGAGATGGATAGTGAGTCTGGGCCCTGAATGGAGGGAAGTTTTCTCACCAGAGCTCAGCATCAGCATAGACAACTCCTCTTCTGGTCATTTCCATGAAAGAAAGCAGCACATGTGGCTCAGAGGCTGCATGGTCACTGGAAGAAGACCCTCCAAGGCTCATTTCCAACTTCCCCTCTGGCTGGGGTGATGTGGGATCTCTCTGCCCAGCTTTCATGGCTCACCAGCTGCTGGGACTCTGTTGACAATGGTCTATGTCTACTCCATGCACAAGCTTCTCAATATTTCACATTTTACTTTCTGGTCTCCAGTAACCATGACTTGCCAACCATGACCCTTCCCAGAGATTCACCGAGTAGGGCCAGAACCATGGGTTCAGCAACGTGCTGGGCCATGTGCATAAGAGAAATAAGGCATGGCCAGCCAAAGTATGAAGTGAGGATGAATTTGCATCATGAATTCAGAGTAGCAGGTGGGAGAAAACATCCTGACATGCTCCAGGCAGTGATGCCCACAAGATACACTAGAGGTGTCCATAAAGGAGGTGGGAAGAGGATGTGAGGCGAAAAGGGGATGTGAATTCAGACGTGTCCCCCAGCCTGTTTCCCTCGGAAGATTTCAGACCCTTAGCAGCTCCTGTGCAGAACTAGGGAAGTTCTGCACAGGAAGATTTGCTAGGGAAGATTGCTAGGGAAGATTTGTGCATGACAGGGGACAGGAGGAGGGAACACCTACCTCTGAAGGCATCTTGGTTGCTGATGGCCAGAGTGACATCTGTTCAGGCCCACTGCCCCTGACCCAGGAAGGGATCATGTCCAGCGGGGCAGCAGGAGCCAGCGGGAGCTCAGAGTCAGGCCTGGTTTCCGCTGGTGCCAGACTAGGATGCTGTTAATACTCCAGCCAGCCCTGCAGGTAACAGTGACCCTGTCACTTGAGACACAGGGAGGGGGCTGGAGATGGCATCCACACAACATGCTGACTATTATCCAAGTGGGGAACAAACATGCAGATCCCCAGATATTAATACGAAGCAAGCACTTCATTCAATTTGATGCAATTCTGATCAGAAAGAGAAAAAGCAGGCTAACAACTTCATCATCAAAGAAATGTTCACGTTTAAATCAAACTCTCTGAGGATGAAGCCTCAGTCCCCCTTCCTCACCAGGTAGAACAGAAGGTGGAAGAGAAGAAAAGATGGGTCCAAAGTCCACAAGGTGCCTCCTGAGGCTGATCCTGCTCAGAGAAGGTGGGGGCAATAGATTGTCTGCTGGGACTGCCACATCAATATTCCCTGGGCTGCATGGCTTAAAGGAAGGACATTTTCTTCTAACAGTATGGAAGGCTGGGAAGTCCATGATAAAGATCCAGAAAGATCTACTTTCTGCTGAGGACCCTCCCTCTGATTTTCAGATGCTACCTTCTGTCCATGTCCTCACATGGCCTTTCCTCACTGCATGCATGGAGGTTGGGGGTGGAGGAGAGCTCAGTGGGGTCTCTTTTTATAAAGACACTAATCTTATTGAATCAGGGCCCCACCCTTATCATCGCCTTTAACCCTAATTACCACCTCATATGCTTTATCTTCAAATGCAGCTATACTGGAGGTTAGAGATTCAAGATAAGAATTTCCGAAGCACAATTCGGGTCGTAGCAGGTGGGTTTGGGGACACAGCCAAGGCAGGAATGAAGGCAAGGCTGGGCTTCTAGTCTCAGAGCACAGAGCACAGAGGTGGTTCCCACAACTCAGGACACTGGCAACTCCTCCCAGGTAGTCTAGTTAGCACAGAGACCACATTCCAGCCTTAGGGGCTATTGATAATGAAACATTATCACTCTTAAGCTCTCCCAGTATTTCTATGATCAGGCTTCTGTCTTAGGGTTATTAGGGGGTTTGTCTACCATCTAGTGTCAGGATTGTGGCTTAGCATCTTATATAGGATCACAGATGCTGAGTCCTAGTGAGTGTTGACTGTGAGTCTTTTCATGGATATTAATGAAGGAGATCCTAGGCCAGATTCATCCATCACTAGACCAGATTCACAAAATAATTTCTTTTGTCAGTAAACTAGTTACATAGTTGAGGACAAAAGATATTCAGAAAAGTCATTTGTCACAAAAATATTATGAGCTAGATTCTATGACCCATGAGAGATGCCAAAGGTTTTGGAAAAGAGATGATGGACCACGAGGAATGCTGCAGGACATAATGGTAGGGGTGGGAATGGGAAGCACAGGGTGCTGTTCTGGAACTGTCATCCCAGTCTCCTTCCTCACATGCAACAAATCTTTTCAGGGCAGCTCTGAGAACCACTGCAGCTAAAGAGGTGATGGGGGATCTTTCAGATGCCCCATTGTCTGCAGTCATTGAGCCTGCATCAGGATCACCTCTACTTGTATTTCTTGGACACCTGAGGTGTTTATCCAGGTACAGCCGGCAGTGTTGGGTGTTGGTAATTACATGGAACATCCATTATGTTCCAACAGAACGTGTCCATTGTCATGTTGATTGTGCAGTGAGGTTGTTTCTTGGTCAAAGTGAAGTCTCATGGAATATTGAAAAAATGACATAAATTCCTCTTGAAGGTGGCCATGGTAGCCCCAGTATCCAACTGTGTGACATACATTTAGGTGTCCAAGAAGCAAACTATTGTCATAGTCCTTTTCCCTGCACAGGGTATCCTTTAATAGTTCAGTCACTCGGTTGCTATTTTCCTGACCAGGTGGCTGGGTTGTTGACAATGGCCCATGATTTAGTTGAAATGGAGCAAAATACAGTGTAAGGGGCAGTCAGCATGGCTGCTATCATTGCACGTAGTGTGGCCCATTGGGTATAATGTCCATGTTCAGTGTCAGTCAAAAGACGCCATCCCCTGGCTGGATGGTGGGCACACCCACTGGACCCACCAGTATCTGTTTTGTACAATCATCAGGGACCCATGCCATACCGACACAGGCATGTCTCTGAATCTTTGGCTCATTGTGGCCAACGGAGAAACTAAATTGTCCCCTATGGGTCACTCATTCCCTTCCAGGAAGCTTGTCATTTGTTTATGGGCATTCATTCATTTGAACATGGATCCTGTGGGAACTGGGTTAGGGCGAATTCTGACTGCATCATTTCCATTTAATAATTTGGATCTGTTGGGCCAGTCCAGCTTTATTGATTGTGTTTCTAGCCACCAGAATGAGAATGGGTAGTTAAGGTAGCGGCCTCATGCCTGATGCTCTAGCTCTGAGACACTCACACCCTATCAGTTTCCTACAGCAAGCAAGGGGTGGCCGTTCAAAAGAGGCACAACTGGTGTCTGCTGTTGACACAGGCTTCAGTCAGCATGCATAGAAATAGTGAACACCTGGATTTCCATCAAGGAAGCAGGCTCTAAAGGTTTTAAAGAAGTGCTTCAGTCATGCCTTGTTGAACAGATTCCAAGGGTACCATTGCAAAGGGCCTTGTTCAAGGATGGCAACTTCGTTTGTGATTTTGACTAATGTGACCAAAAGAATACCCACGTAAGGTTTCTACTGTCCCCAGTACCCAAAAATACCTAGTATCTTCTTGGTCTCCTTCTTATTAGTGGATGCCACCAGGACCAACAACGATTAACTATACCTGGGATACCTCCTCGTAACTATACCTGGGATACCTCCTCAGTTTCCTTTTCAGGTGGCCTAGGCATTCGTCCTTCAACAGTCCGTCATTGATCTGCCAAAGTGGGTCATTCCATTGTGACACCAGGCTTTGTGACATTTTCATCTTTTTGTAGCAACTATTAAATTAACTAGGTAGTGTTCCAATCTCCATTGAATATGCAGTCCTGCTTTTGCTGAATAAAGTTCTGGGGCTTGGGATGCTTAGGTGGCAGCCAGGAGTGGATATGCCCCACTGTCATGCCTTGAATACTTAGCTATGAGTGGGGATAGCCCCTCAGGCAGCAGTGATGTTCTGTGGCACAGCAGTAAAATTTCAGTACCTCTGTTGCACTCTGCAGTGAGAGTCATGGTCACCAGTTCCCAAGATGGCCCAAAAGGAATAGTCCACATGCAGATCAGGACATGAGCACATACTCACCACAGGATCCTCATTTGTCCTGACACCTTCTGATGTCATCAGTTTAATTTTTTCTCAGGGGACCTGGGAATATTGACAGGTGGATTACAGCATATAAAAATCCCAGAGAAGTCTGAATTCCTTTTTCTCACCTTTTATCTTGAGAGGAATATAGTGCCAGTAGTCTCTGGTGGAGACCTTGGCCCTATTCCTTTGTCTGCGCCTTTCAGACAAAGACATTTGGGTCTGCAATGTGGCTTAGCCTAACAAATACACCAGTCAGGGTGCATAAGACTTCCCTGGCCTTTTTCATGTCTCTTTTGTAGAGAGTGAGCCTCCTTTTCTGTGAAGGCTCTTTTTATTCATTTTGGTTCCTTCTCAGATGCTTCAGGGACCATTGAGAGTATCTTTCTTGTTTTATCTTGGGTGACTCAGAGTCCATCTGATTATGCAAAAGTGGTGGGATTACAGGCTTGAGCCACCATGCCAGGCCTGGAATTTTTTTTTTTTTTTTTCTGATCATTTTTAAATTTTCTTCTGAGTTACTTGTCTGAACTTACTGATAGTACCTAACTTAAGATAGTTTGAGTTATAGATTTTTGACTTTCAGATGGTGTGAATGTGATATGCATTCAAGTAGAAATAGAACTTCTGGTAGGCATACAACTATTGTATTTTCTCTTTCAGTACAAGATTCAATACATTACATGAGGTATTCAACAGTTTATTGTAAGATAAGCTTAGTAAGATAATGCTGACCAAACAGCAAGCTAATGTAAGTGTTCTGTACATTTAGATGGGATAGGGCTGGATTTATGAAGTGTCGGAAGTGGATTAGATGTGGGCTAAATGTATTTCTCATGAAATTGAAAATCTGTATCTCACATGGTGTTTGACCTCACAGATAATCTCTGTTTCTTTTTATTTTTAATATCAATCTTAGTTTAATTTGTAGGAACTGCACATGCTCCAAAGTGGTTCAATGATTGGAGGATGAGTTTACCAAATATCTGGAGTTATAAATCTATCTTCTGTCAACCCATCTGTGTGTGGTTTAAAAAGCAAACTGCATACAAAATGCAGCTAGTTCCTACCTCCCTCTGCTTTTACTTTGCACAGGAAACTCCTGGTTCTCATCACTCATATCTATAGCTTCTAGGTCACTAGGAATGTGTGTAGAGATTGTTTCAGCAATATGGGTCTATATTCTCCAGGAATCTCCTATTTACTATCAGCAGATGCACTACTTGCCCCAAACAGGGCATCATCTTGGACTAGTAAAGCTATGGGCTTTTTCTGTTCATATCCTATGGAGTTCTCCACGTTTAGCTGGAAAAGCACCGAAGAATGTTTTTCCACTCCTTGGCTTTACTCAAGTCCACCCACTTTGGCAGCAAGCTGCCAGTTTTATTTGCTATCCTCACACTGGTAAAACTCCAGTTCTGTAAATCATGCTGAATGACCTGGGAATAAAAAGGTGCTGTCACAGGTAAAAAGCTACATACAGACTTTATCTGTCCTTACTCAAAGCACTAGTACTTTTTTTTTCTATAAAGAATATGCATCCTTAATTACTTCATGGTTCGCCAGTTTTCAGAGTGCTGAAACAGTTTTGATATTTCAGCTTCAAAAGTGTGTTTGTTCTTTATTTTTGCACAGAATATTTATTAAACTCTTTGTGATGCCATAAACAGAGATGTCTTCTAAAATGCGATTAATAGCCATGCTGAAATGGAATGAGGCAATGGAATAATCTAAGTCATTTTGGACTTTAGAACGTGAACTCCAAAACAGCCAAATAGAGCAGAGATGCTAAAACTGTGTGGCCACCCCACTAGCTGTCTGTCAAGGAAGCAGCTGGTATAATCAGTAAACACTGAGGGTCTTGTTGAGGTTTTTGTTTCAGGTTGAATCACTGTGTGAGGCCAGTTACTCTCCTGCTGACAGTAATAAACTGCAACATCTTCAGGCTCCAGGCTGCTGATGGTGAGAGTGAAGTCTGTCCCAGACCCACTGCCACTGAACCTGGCTGGGATGCCAGTGGCCCTGCTGGATGCACCATAGATGAGGAGCCTGGGAGCCTGCCCAGGTTTCTGCTGGTACCAGGCTAAGTCGCTGCCAACACTCTGACTGGCCCTGCAGGAGAGGGTGGCTCTTTCTCCTGGAGACAAAGACAGGGTGGCTGGAGACTGCGTCATCACTATTTCTCCGGTGGTATCTGAAATTGGAAAGAAAACAGAAATGCACTCATGTAATCAAGATCAAACCCACTGCCTTTGAGGACAGCCAAAATTGTTGATCTACATTGAATTTTAACTATATTTCTTGCTGAGCAGAGGTGGCTGGAGTTTTCAGTGATGTGCAAAACCACCTCATGTTCCTCACCTGGGAGCCAGAGTAGCAGGAGAAGAGAAGCTGTGCTGGGGCTTCCATGGTTCCCTCTGGGTCCTAACTGAGCAGTTTCTCCCCAGAGCTCTGACCCAGGCATTGATATGGGCTCTGGAAGGTAGGGCAGCTGGCAGGGACATGCAAAGCAGCTGGGGTGGGAGCTGGGCTTCCAGCTGTAGGGACCACCTGCTTCTTCCTCTCTGCAGTGAGCATCCTGTGCCGCCCTGGTTGTCAGAGATCAGAAAAGTCTGTTGGCTCAGTCTGAGTGTAGAACTTCCCCCTGGTGATCACAGAATTTCACTCCTCTTTCTTCTCCTCAATCACCTAAATTCACCTAGATGGTGTTTGACACAAGCCTGTTAAGAACAATATAAAAGGCTGTGCTTTCATTTCTCTCTTCCTGTCCTCAGAATGCCCAGACATCTCCCTAAGTGCATTATTGGATTCGTCAAAATGAGGAGTCTGTTAAAACATAATCTTCCAGATACACCTTCATTTGCTTGTTAATAATGTTTTCTGAGGGTTGTGAAGCTTTCCATTAACCCAGACACATACCCTCTTTGGAAAGTGAAAAACTTCTGTTTACAGTCACATGTCCTGGCAGGTCCTGACATAGATGCTCCATGGCTTGCCGATAGCTTGAAATTGATCAAGTAACTTCACTTCCCTCTGTCTCAGTTTCCATATCTGTGTAACTGTGACAATAGTGGTACCTACCTTACAGTGCTGTACACAGTTTAAAGAAAATAACACGAAACATTTACAGTAGTATTCAGGACATTATGGGGCAATTAATTTTGTTCTTATTGATTCAATATTAAGCACTACAGTCATCATCATTATCATAAATAAACAGCATGGAAAATAGTCTTAAATCTAATCCAAGAATGTTTTAACCACAGTCAAATTAAATTCTAAGGCTTTTTCTTAGTATCTGTATACAAATCTAAAAATCTTAATGATTTGGTGTTAATCTGTGCTAAAGTACTCAGGCCTTCAATCATTCCCACCCATCCCTGTCTAACACATTACTTCTCATCATCCATTACCAAAATGCTACACTATAAAAGGTTACCACGTCCTGTTGCGGTCCTTCTTTCTTATGTAATCTTTATTCTACCTTGCTATCTTTTGTCTAATTCTTGCCACAGGACAATAAGGATAAGCTACCATCATTACTTGTGGACTTGCTCCAGTATAATTTTGTCAGTCTTGTTATCTTGGCAGTGAAGACTATGTCTTGCAAAGAAACAATGTGTTATCAAATATCAAATGGGTCAATGTGTTATCAAATAAAACATTTTATCTACTTATGATCCAATAACTAATTTAGACTGACTTTAACATGTTTTTTAATGACAAAGAAGAGAAGACGATATAAGAGGAAAATAAAATACAATAGAAAATACAAGCTATTGTAACTCTTGCTTCATGGATTTTTACATCTATCTTAGACATGTGCTCGGTACATGTGTACAATGGTGATCCAAAAACAGAATGCTAACTGGCTTAAGGAATGCCTGTGTTACATTGGGTCTTCTCTGCTTTTCCAATTATGAACAAAAAGCTACAATACTATTTGTATGAGTATCAAACTTTCTAGCTGCCTGAGATAGAGGTAGAGAAGATTTACTGAGATAAAAGCCTTGGAAGTAGTAGAGGCTTGTCCTATGATGTTACAGGTATTGCTGTGGTTGTTGTTAGGAAATACAGTGTGAGTGAATGCAGGTATGTTTACAAGCTCTGCTCTTCCTCACACTCACAACCCCCTCTAGAGATCATCAGATGGTGGTACAGGAATCTCTGACACCTCTAAGGAAGTCTTTCTTGTTCTTTCCAGAATGTTTCCTGACAAGTATTGTTTTGAATCACAGACTAGGTGGAAATGGGTGTAGAAGAAATGACGAGAGAAAGGGAAGAAGTTTTCAATCCCAGGTAGTTGTTGTAGGCACAGGGAATTGGAATTTTTTGTAGATTTATGCCACACTTCTATCATGTTGGGTAGAGAGGCATCAAACCAGGCTCATTCTTAAAGGAAACATTACATTATTTTAAAGAGAAGGAACTATGAATTTCTTGTCAAATAGATGTTTAAAACTCAAAGATACTTTTTTTTTTTTTTTTTTTTTTTTTTTGGAGACAGAATCTCACTCTGTTGCCCAGGCTGCAGTGCAGTGGTGCAAACCCGGGTCACTATTACCTCCACCTTCCTGGTTCAAGCGATTCTCCTGCCTCAGCTTCCCAATGTGCTAGGATTACCGGCATGTGCCACCACTACCAGATAATAATAGGGGGGAGTAGAGGGCCACAAAAGCATGTACACAAGAGACAACTTTTCTTCTTTTTTACAGAATAGGTCTAATTGTAAAATAGTATTATAATGTATGGAACCATGTTTAAGACAAGTCTCCTGGTATTCGAATTTATGCTGAACTCAAGCAGTGTTGTGATAGAAAGTGAGTTTCTTTTTCTTTAAACTGAATTTGAATTTGCTCCAATAACCTAATAGGCACCCTAGTGACACGTCCTCTGTGATACTCACCATTGTCCCCATTTCTAACAAGGATTTCTACTGGACACAGAAGTTTTTCTAAGTCTAACAAGAGGGAAGGTGACTGGGCCATCATTGTCCTCTTCTCAGATTTCCACTTCCTGCATAGAAGGTAGAGGTAGGAAGACATTATGAAAGTGGATTATAAGCATTTGGTAGTGAACAAAACATGACTAAAGCAGTATTTTTATTCTTTTATTTTTAAATTTTTATTTATTATTATTATTATTTGAGACAGACTCTCACTCTGTCACCCAGGCTGGAGTGCCATGGTGCAATCTCGGCTTAGTGTGACCTTCGCCTCCTGGATTCAAGTGATTCTCATGCCTCAGATACCCAAGTAGCTGGGATTACAGGCGTGTTCCACTAAGTTCAACTCGTTTTTTTGTTTTTTTAATAGAAACAAAGTTTCACCATGTCGGCTAGGCTGGTCTTCCTGTCCTCAAATGACCCATCTACCTTGGCCGCCAAAAGTGTTGGGATTACAGGCATGAGGCACTCCACCGGGCTTTAAGCGATATTTTTATTAAGTAAAGTGTAGAAGAAAATGTGTAAATAAAGTGACAGTAAGAAAACAAAATGGCATTATGGAAAATGATAACTTTAGGGCAGAAAACAAGAGAAGGCAAACCAAGATTCCTGTAGGATGAGCCTCCAATGCACAATCCAAGAAGGAATGTCAAGGCTGAAAACTCTGGAGCATCCAGGTAGTGATCAAAAATACCAAATGCTGAAAACCCAGAGTACCCGAGTATCAGCCTGTGAGTGTCCCCACACCAAATGCCAGGAAATCCTGGAATATCCAGGGGCTGACCAATGCAGAAAATCCTGAAGCCTCAGTGGGGTGGCCAACAATGAGCCCCAAAGGCCGGGTTGGGGCCATAGAACAATGTAACTCTGGCTTCTTAGAGTCAACAGAACAGGAGAATTCTTACAACCAAGTGTCCTGCCTTAAACAATTGCAAAAACCTAATTAGCAGGGAGCCAAAGACAAAACTAAAAACCAAACATATATATCAGGGCAGAAAATAAGATAAAATAGCTGATGGATAAATAAAATGGCATTAGAGGAGATATGACTAAGAGAAGGAACAATGAGGATGTTGTCAGGTGTGCTATGGGGGAATTCAAATGAACTATCTAGCCAAAGACCTTATTTCCTGGATCATCCGATATAGGGCAGGTGTGCAGAGGGGACCCTAACAGGTGTGCAGGAGCCAAAATGGTACCAAGCAGTCTCTCACGTGGGGCCTGTGTGAAGATCTCTCCAGGCTCCCCTGCTTGGGTGGGTTGGGCTCCCGCGGGGGAACTGGAGCACGGAGCGGCTGGCCTGCATGAAGCAGTGGCTCTGTGGCCACTTACCCATCCCCAGGGCTCCACCGCCTGTCAGGAAAGATGATGGCTCTTAAAATAGCCTTTGGCCAGTTGTAACAGCTGTGCAATGTTAGCAACTCTGTAGCTTTGATGGCTGTAGCACTGGTCACCATCTCGCCCTCTCTCATTGATCGCTGTCTTGCCACGTCTCCAATAGCTGTCTTGTCCATTGCTGATCACTGTGTCCATCTTCTCATAAAGGGCCATCTCGTGCTGTTTCTTGCTGTCTTGTTTCTCTGCTGTTTCCACCATCTCACTGCCACATCAAACACTGCCTCTCACCATCGCCAATGGTAGGTGACTGGCTCAATACTGATGCAAGGCCAGTTCTCGGCTTTGCTCAGGAAGAAATGTAAGAGTACTAGCCAGTGATAGAAGAAAACAGCGTTATTGAGGTGGCAGCGGTGTTGCAGAGCAGGGGCATTTCATAGGCAGAGGGCCGAGAGGAGCAGCCAGAGGTAATTTTACAGTCACATCTATACTGACCTTTAATCGTGTGATAATTAAGGGGTGGGTTGTTCAAAAATAGCTAGAATGTGGGTGGTGTACCCCAACTTCCAGGTATTGCCATGGCAAGAGTAGGAATTTCCAGGTGTTGCCATGGCAAGGGGCTGTGACTTCTGGATGTTGCTATGGCAATGGTAAACTGTCCTGGCATTGGTAGCATGTCCTGTTTTGGCCAGTCTCACATCTGGTCCAGAGTGAAGTCCTGCCTACGTCTTGCCTCAAAAGTAGCAAGAAATCTGTAATAAAAAGTTACCCAGAAAAATAACTCCAATTTTATATTTGGTGTTTAGTGACATGCTACTTATGAAAATTACACAAAGATTCAAGTGAACAAAAAAAAATACTCTCAGAATTATTATAGGAGGTCATAATGTCCTGTAGTCCAAATATTAATATGGATTTAACAAAACAAAGGAATTAAAGACTGGTATCTGTTATGAATATAAAAAAATCTTAAGAAAAAAGAA
Organism: Papio anubis; assembly: GCF_008728515.1. Lineage (NCBI taxonomy): Eukaryota > Metazoa > Chordata > Mammalia > Primates > Cercopithecidae > Papio > Papio anubis. The sequence continues at coordinate 7,540 of NW_022169510.1, read as the reverse complement.
AAATGGAATCTATCTGTATATCTAAACATTTAGTGAACACACATTGTAAAAAGTATTACAGATTTTATAAGAACTCTTGATAGGTAATTTTAATTTCTGAAAAATATATGTGAACCGTAAGATATGTTGGGTCTCTTTCCCTAACTTAAAAAATATTTCTTTGTATTTAAATGCTTTACTAATTTTTAATCACTTTTTATTGCTTAGAATTTTAGCTGATATAAATAAGAAATGTGTATTAAAATCCTACCACTTTGATTTAACTATTGAAACATATTTAAATTTTTGGAAAAATCAAAAAATACCTAGCAAAGGGAGCTATTGCCAGAAGATACACAATTCTTTAGTGTCAGTCTGCGATTATCTCCCAGAAATAACTTTTGGCTCATGTAGCTTCCAGTACACTGCAAGAATAAAAGATGTGAAGACAATGTTACTTAACTGGATTTGTAATTACTCACTATTCACTGTTAACCAATTTTATTGAAAAAAATGATTCCAATCAAATACACTGATTTTAAATGTACTGTTGAACAAGGTTTTATAAATAAATACACTCTTGTAAGCAAAATCAATACACACAACATTTCTATAACTCCAAAACGTTTTGTCCTGCTCTTCAGGAAGCAACTTGTTTTCCACCTCACAGAACAGAAAATCCTTGGTTGGCTTGTTGTTAGTATAGATTCCACTTTCTTTTTAAGAATTTCACATAAATGGAATATAGCACGTGTTCTTTTGTAGCTGGTGACTTTCGTGCAGCATAATGGTCTCCTAGTCTCACTCATGTCACCCTGTGTCCTAATGATGTGTTCCTCTTTACTTCTGAGTACTATTTAGCTGTTTAGTAATTTCAAAATATATCCCATCACCTGCTGATGGCCACGTGGGTTGTTTCCGCTTTGAGCTATTATGGATAAAGCAGTCAGGAATGGTATTATACAAGGCTTTGCATGAGTATTTCTTTATTTCTTTTGGGCAAATACCTAGGAGTGCAGTTACCGGGTCTTACAATGAGTGTTTAATACTCTGCCAAACTGTTTTCCAAAGTAGTTGGACCATTTTACATCTCTACCCAGAATTCATGAGAGTTCTCAATGTTTTAGCTACTTGTTTTTAAGACTTTTTCTTAATCATCACTCAACAGTAACCACAATGGCTAATGATCATTAAGTCATATTTTCCTTACAATTTTCTTGATTTTTCTGGGTGCTTGACTTGTATCAGTATATTGAAAACAGGATCAATATTGTCTTAACCACCTTTTAAACACTTTCCCTAAGTCATGATATTTAGGATGATAACAGGAGATCTAAAGGGACTGTTGGTAGTAGTAACAGGCATTATTCAATATTTATTATCATACTCCTTAAGGCAATACATTTTGAGTGAAATAGCATTCAACAAGACTTGGGATAAAAAGGATCTAATCTCACCTTTAGCATTACATATTAGAAAACATTGGAGAAAACAATCTAGGAAGAGAATCAGAGGGTGTTTTGCTAGTGGAGAAGTGCTGCAACACCTAAACCCTATTAATGCCAGATCTTTGCAGTGATTTCCACTCATAAAGTTGAGTTGACTCCTTGCCTTGTTCTCCTATGTGTCTGTGTGACTTCATGCTGAGGGCATGTGACATCGCAGAAGGAGAAGCGCACTTGTGTACAGAAACATGGCTTAGGAGATTGGCTTTGGAGGTAGTTGCAATGAAATATACATTTTGAAGAAGTTCCCTATGAAATGTCTTATAAATTGTTTCTTATGGCCAGGTGCTTGGGCTCACACTTGTAATCTTAGCACTTTGAGGGACCAAGGAGGAAAGATCACGTAAAGCCAAGAATTTCATGCCACAGGGAGACCTCATGTCAACAAAACAGACACGCACACACACACACACACAGATGCACACACAATTTGTGAACAATGGCATCACAAAGTGATTATTTATGAACTTTTGCTAAGAAAATTACAAAATGAAGCAATGTCTTCCGAGCTAACAATACTATAATAAAGATGTTAATTACTTAACTATAGAAAATACAGAGAACATAAAATTGTCTATTTTAACCATATTTAAAAGTGACATTAATCATATTCACATGTTCTGCTATTATTACTGATACTGTCTCCAGAATTCTTTTCATCTTATAAAAATTAATATCTGTACCCCTTAAGCAATACTCCCCCCCGCCCCCCGACATTTTCTCTATCCCTACCCACAGCAACCTCCATTGCAGTTCTTTCTCTATGTTAATGACATCGTTGAAGCAGCTTCACTGTGCACTGGTTACCAACGTACTTGAGTCTGGGAAACAGAACACCCACACACAGCAAGTTACATGAAGTGGCCTTATTATTTACAGATAAGCAGCAAGGGAACACAAAAGTCTTGGACTTAAAATTTCAAATGGACTGTGCCCTGTAGCATCTTGAAAGAAGGAATTACTAAATTCCTTACAAATTGTTGAAAAGCCTTAAAGAACAGACTCCAGCCAAAGCCTCTAGAACAATTCCAAGAATCCTACTGCTGGCACAGGCTGGGGAGGAGCTCCTACTGCTTGAGACTCCACATTCAAGCTGTCTCTTGCAGCAGAAAAGAGAGTGGCTCTTCTCACTACTGCCCCCAGAAGGACAGCAGCTCTGCTATCAACTGTCAGCTGCTAGAAATCTGACCCCTTTCTCTGACTGCCCATCAGATGTGTTACTACAGAGTCATTTTGCATTGAGAGGAGGGAGGGGAAATGCCTGATCTCACTCAAATGTGCTCATTTTCCTGGTCTGGGTCACAGCCAGTCAGCACAGTCCTGTGGGCACAATACCTTCACTTGCCAGGTTCCTAGGAAATGAGAGTATCTTTTTTGACTGTAGAAAACATGGAGGTGGGGAGGGTCGAGGAATAGCAAGAGAAGTACTTGTAGTTTCCTAAGCCTTCCACTCTAGTTTCCCCAAATGTTTTCAATCCATTTAATTCATGATAATAAACACCTTTCTGCCTAATCAGCCATAATCACTTTTCTTAGATCCAAATGATTCAGTGATAAAACTAAAGAGAAAAAATAAATACACTTTTCAACGTTTAAGTTGACCAGGAGGCTGTCCCTGGTGTTTACCCCTCCATACCCCACTACACATTTCATCTTCCCTTTGCCTCACTGGAGACCCAAGTGCAGGCAACGCTTCACATGACTGTGATTCCTAGAACTTCATCTTGATGACTGTTGAAATCTTCTCTGAGTTTTACCAGCGCAAGCGGCAATAAATAGAAACATTGCAGAAGTTCCCCTAGGGTCCATATTTTCTGTGCTTCCTCTCTAAAATATGTAGCATCAATCCTATTTGCTCTTGCTTTATATGGGCTACATCTATGGCCCCAGCACACACCCGAACCTGTTTTGGACAACTTATCCAGTATTGTATTAAATCTAAATGATCACATGCCTATCTTATCTTATCATTTCTTTAAATTTAATGAAACAATTGTTATGTCAACTCTTTGGATTCAGAACCATCAACCAGAAAACCACAGCCCTGAGAAAACAGAAATAAAGTATTTCAAGCTGTTCATTTGGTATAGCAACGATGAGTCTACAGCTCATTTTCCAGATATAAATATTCTGTTTATGGGAGTAAAAGCACCATTCACACAGTTAGTGTTTCAGAGCCTCCACCACATCTGACAGCATAGCAATTCACTAGCACAAGTGTTTGTGTGCCAGCTTTGCTTGACTGATAATGGTTTTTCCCTGTCTATAGGGAAAGCTGCACCTGTGCACATGACAAGAGCATGAGCTACACTTTGCTTCACCTTTTTTGAGCTAAATAAGTTGCTTGATCCAGAGCCATATTATGGAAGAACTTCCTGACTCTGATGAAAACACTTTGAAAATCCTCAAATAATATTTTATGCAGAAACATAACCAAAAAGGAAGGCAAATTCACATATAGTAAAATAACCACTGCCCTCCTCATGTTACACAAGGTCCACTGGAATCACCCGATACCAGCTGTTAGTCTGAGCCCTGATGTGTGGTACAAAGTTACAGGTTCTGGAGGGGTCAGTTTTCTTGGCAAATTGGGTGTTCAGAAGAGCCAGTAGCCCTGTACATCTCAGTTAGTTGAAAGTCATATTATTGAGTCCCCACACGGACCTCCATAACATTGGTTCATGAGGCTACCTGGGAAAGTGGGCAAAGGTGACTGACTGAAGTCCATGTGTTCAATCATCCTCATTATTAAAAGCCTCTGCTCGTTAATGGAATTTCAATGAATATTCACTTGGAAACCTTTTTTTTCTTGATTATGGCTCATTTTTGAAACTTCTAGTTATAGCTCTTGCTGAATGACTTTGTCTGAAATCATCCTGTTGCATTTCTTTTAAGGCCTGATGATCTGTCAAAACCAACAGCCAATATTATTAAATTGCTATTCTCTTGGCTATGTGATCATCAGATGTAGGTCTTGCAGTTTACCCACTGTTATGAGTTTTACATTTCCAGGGCTTCCTTGACAGTGGCACTGATGTGACTCCATCCAGCATCCATTGTTGTGAGAACTTTATTTGGCATATCATCATCGTGGGCATGAACATAATGGAGACTTTCATAGGAAGCAATGGTTAATACTCAATATTAGCCAAATTATGCTCTAGTCCTGCCCTTGCAGCTCTGCTGAATTGGAAAAATATTTTAGGTAACGACAACCATTTGGTAAAGTTTTAGGAATAAAGGCTACAAAGAAATTTTCTGTAGCAAGAGTATGAACTAGATGTTGTCCAAAATACCATTTTTTTTTTTTTTTTGTGGAATGTAACAACAATTATTTAAATGTATATAACTTAGTTATATTTTATAAATATGTATATATTGCATACATAATAGAAAAAATATACTTAAAGATGAATACTGTATATGTTTTTAGCCAACATTTTATCTAATAAATATATATTCACTTCTATGTATCTTAAACATACATGCACCTTTTTCCCTAAATAAGGTAAACTTTAATTTTTTATTGAAATACTAATTAGTTTTAATTTTGTCTCTTTCTATTAACAAACTTCATAATTTGATTACTAAATATTCACATTTATATCACCAATTTAAGAAAAAATACATATGTTTATGTAGGTATAGGTGTAAATACTGTATCATGAAGCGTTTATGCATTAATTATTGGTAACTGGTTAAATACACAACTCAGTGGCTGATAACAGTAAACATTTGTTTTCGTGTTCATGGATGCTCATGTTCACAGTCATCTGACTGATCAAGGAAGGGCTCTGCTGAGTGGTTCCTCTGCAGGGCACTGAGCTTGTATTCAGCCTGTAGATAACAATTGTTTAATGACAATGCTGAACAGCAGTGACTAAACATGACACAAGATTCTTGTGACAGGTCACAGGAGTGATCAACCTCCCAAACCAAATCCCACAGTTGAGTTTACATGCAATAATTTCTAACATAGATTCATGCATTTTAAATATATTCCTTTCTTTCAATGAGTACAAATTTTCAAGAAAATGTTACTCCACCTAATTATAGAGGTGTTTGATCATTCTGTCAACAAATAAATAAGTTTTCAAACTTTACAATCCTGAAAATATTTGCAAATGTAAGTTTGCATTAATAAGAAAACAAAACTGGATGTGTTTTCAACATGTGGCTTCAAATAGAATTTTTTTAAATGGCCTTTATGGAGGATAATCATTTTAACTTATGTAAATATCCCTCCTTACCTCTCGTGTCCTATAGAGTTGCCCAATAAGAGATCCCCCCGTGAGATTTGGAAGTCAGAAAAGGAAGACTCAATACTATCCATTGGTACCTAAGACAGGCACAGAGATAAAGGTGAGGACTGGAGAAACACCTGGAAAAATACTCTAGGAAGTTGAGAACTTCAGCAACCCCAGACTTAAGCTTGCAGACAGGACTGAGGACCACGTGGTTAAATAGCCCATACTTCAGGGGTGGATGCATTCTGTTTTCTGAGGGAGCACCAGAGAATCCTGTTTCTAATATCAACTTTCCTGAATACTATAACCTTGGCTTTGAAAGTTTGTAGTGTGAACATTAATCATAGGAATTGGGTCATTCTGTCATACCCAATAAAGACAAGAAATCAGAGGAGAAAGACACTCAGGGTGAAAAATATTGTTTCTAGAATGCAATTGAAATAGGCCCTATTATCCCACAGAACTAAAGTTTATGGTTTTTTGAATAAACATAGAAATTGACTTCCCCAGTCTTAAAACTCAAGATAGTTACATTTGTCTTACCTGAGCTCTTTTTTCAGTAAACCAACAATCAGCTCTCCCAGATACTATCAAGGGGTTGAAATTTATGTATCACTGAATTGGGACAGTGAGAAATCAGAACCTTCACCCATTATGATTGCCTAACTGACCTCCTGCTTCTTGTTGACCAAATTCTCTTTCTTACCCCTCCATAATTCCTGTTTCCCACATTTCTTCCCTGCTATGTGCACCCCTAATTTTGGTTGGTCAGGGAGATACGTTTGTGAATGGTGTCCCATCTCCTCAGCTGCAGCACCTGATTAAAGCCTGTTCCTTGCCAATGCTTGTTGTCTTAGTGATTGGCTGTCTGTGTGCTGAGCTGCAGGATCTACACCGAATCCCTGGCATTTCAGTAACAAAATTCTCTGCAAGCTTCACTGCTTTGACTTCTTGTAACCTGAAATCAAATTGATCCACAACTTCTCAGAAAACTTGACATAATTCTAGGATTCACTTTGTCCACCACTGCTTACCAGCCTGAGCTTCCCAACTCACAACTATTCCTCATGCCAATGAACTTTCTCAGAGCCATAGGTAACATTTTCCTTCTTTCAAAAAATGCTACCTTTCTCTCTGTTCTTCCAACATATTGAAGACCACTGAGTTTTCCTGTATGCCCCATTTGGGAAATATTTCTATGAAAATAAAACAAATTTAGAGATTCATGTCTACATTTTATTTAGACTTCTGTAGTTTACTCTAATTCTCTGTATTGAGACAATTCCTGCTTAGAATATCTACACTGGCTTCTTCTGTGTTATATAAACTCCAACTGAAGCCATAAACTAGGCTCCTCAGGTGTCATGATCTCTGTCTTTAGTAAATCAGGAGAGGCATTGCTATGTCTGTGCAGTTGGGGCTGAGAAAGAGAAAAGAATTAGGGTGCAGAGGTGACTTCATGTCCCCCTCTACCAACACCATCAGAGAGTGGCTGCATCTGAGGAACACTCTCAGCCCTGTGGAGGCATCAGGAGGAGCAGCTGGGGCAGCCCAGCCTCACACATCTGCTTCCCTGGGGGTTTTTGTTCGGGTTTGAAACACTGTGAAAAGGTAATTTTTAAACTGTTGACAATAATAAGTTGCAAAATCTTCAGGCTGCAGGCTGCTGATGGTGAGAGTGAATTCTGTCCCAGATCCACTGCACTGAACCTTGCTGGGACCCCACTTTGCAAACTGGATGCAGAATAGATCAGAAGCTTAGGAGCTTTTCCTGGTTTCTGCTGATACCAATTTAAATAATTGCTAATG
>NW_022169509.1:0-1049 GCF_008728515.1 Papio anubis | reverse complement strand
GCGAAAGGCTTCTTCAGGGGAAAGCTGTAACTCTGTGAGATGATTTCATAGAACCGAAAGAAGTTTCTCCGAGAGCTTCTTTCTCTTTGTTATCGGAGGATATTTCCTTTGGGCCTATAGTCTTCAAAGGGATCCGATATATCTGTTCTCAGATTCCACAGAAATAAGAATAGCAAAGAGATCCATGAAATACAGATGTAACTCGCTGACATGAATTAACAGAACACTGAGCATTTTCTCAGAAAGCTTCTTTCCAGATTTCATCTGAGGATATTTTTTTTTTCAGCATATCCCTCTATGGGCTTCCAAATATCACTTTGCCAATTCCACAAGAACTGTCTTAGCGAAAGGATTCTTGAGGGGAAAGCTGTAACTCTGTGAGATGATTTCACAGAACACAAGGAAGTTTCTCAGAAAGCTTCTTTCTCTTTTTTATCGGAGGATAATTCCTTTGGCCCTATAGTCTTCAAAGGGATCCGAAATATCTGTTCTCAGATTCCACAGAAATAAGGCTAGCAAAGAGATCCACGAAATACAGATGTAGCTCTGTGAGATGAATTAACAGAACACTAAGCAGTTTCTCAGAAAGCTTCTTTCCAGATTTCATCTGAGGATATTTCCTTTTTCACCATAGCCCTCTAAGGGCTTCCAAATATCACTTTGCCAATTCCACAAGAACTGTCTTAGCGAAAGGCTTCCTGAGGTGAAAGCTGTAACTCTGTGAGATGATTTCACAGAACACAAAGAAGTTTCTCAGAAAGCTTGTTTCTCTTTGTTATCGGAGAATATTTCCTTTGGCCCTATAGTCTTCAAAGGGATCCGAAATATCCGTTCTCAGATTCCACAGAAATAAGGTAGCAAAGAGATCCACGAAATACAGATGTAACTCGGTGTGATGAATTAACAGAAAACTAACCGGTTTCTCAGAAATCTTCTTTGCAGATTTCATCTGAGGATATTTCCTTTTTCACCATAGCTTTCTATGGGCTTCCAAATATCACTTTGCCAATTCCACAAGAACTGTCTTAGTGAAAGGCTTCTTGAGGGGA
>NW_022169508.1:0-1049 GCF_008728515.1 Papio anubis | reverse complement strand
ACCCTGCTTCAGCTCTCGCTGGTCGGGCTGCAGCAGCTGACCAGCACCGATCGTCCGGCACTCCCCAGTGAGATGAACCCAGTACCTCAGTTGAAAATGCAGAAATCACCGGTCTTCTGTGTCGCTCGGGCTGGGAGTTGGAGACTGGAGCTGTTCCTATTCGGCCATCTTGCTCCGCCCCCTCTTTTTGCTTTTATTATAGTGTTTTATTCTTATAGTTTGATACAATGTTATTTAGCTCAATAAGGATCACAAATGTTTGTTTATATAATGTTCGGCTGATCTTTATTTCCTAAGAACGTTTTGCCTGGGATTTTATTCTCTCCAACAGTTATGCTGTTTTCCTTTCTTTTTCTTTTTGTTTTTAAAATATCTTTATTAACCCTTTTTTAATTTTTCTATGCTTATTTCTTTTAAAGAAGACTTCCATTAGAAGACAGATTAATATTTTTGGCTTTTCATAGGAGTATTTAAAATCTATTTTGTATAATGGGCATCTGTTGTATTATGCTACAAAAAGAAAGGATCTTTGATATTTCTTTTATCTCCAGTAGTTTCATGGACTATGCCTTGTATTTGTCTGTGCGCTTGAGTAATTTAATATTACTACTGGTTATCTTTTTTTTAAATTAAAAATCTTAAATATGTAATTCTCTGCATTACTAATGTATAAACAAAAAATTCAATAGTGAACCTTGCATATAAAAAAACATATAGCTTGTTTTATTTCTCCCTCAAATTTTTTGTATTTTGTCAATAATAACCTAAAATTATAGATCTAGATGATTATTTTCATCAGCTTCTGTATTTTACATAATCATATATTATTTGTAAATATCCACATAGAAAAGCTAATCTTTTTCTATTAGAACATTTTTGCTTTTATGAATGTGGTACCCTTTAATTTCTGTATTTTAACTATGGAATACCACTCCAAGCAAGTTGGAATGATACCTCGAATTTCTGTATACTTCATTATGACAAAACTTCAGGTGCTTTAGCGCATTCTGAGACCATAACTTTTATTCCTAAATCACTTCTCATTACTG
>NW_022169507.1:0-1049 GCF_008728515.1 Papio anubis | reverse complement strand
CAAAGTGCTGGGATTACAGGCTTGAGCCACCGCGCCCGGCCCCTTAGGCAGTTTTACTAAACAATATTTCACAAGTATTTTCCACAGTCATATTGTGCAATGGGACCTACGTGTGCAGCCACAAGAGGAATGTAATAAGCTATTACCATGAAGAAAATTGAAGTCTCTCCTAACCAAGTCTGGAGTTTCAAGAGTAAACATTCAGTGTTATCCTAAAGAGTTAGACTTCATTTTGTGATGTCTGAATAATGTGATGGTTAATATTATGTGTCAACTTGAGTGAATTGAAGGGTGTCTAGATGGTTGATAAAGTATTGTTTCTGGGTGTGTCTGTGAGGGTGTTGATAGAGGAGATTATTTGAGTCAGTGGACTAGGAGAGGAAGACCCACCCTCAATGTGAGTGGGCACCATCCAACTGGCTGCCAGTGTGGTTAGAACAAAGCAGGTGGAAGAACATGGGATAACCTCACTTGCTGAGTCTTCTGGCTCTCTTTCTTCTTCCCATGCTGGTTGCTTGCTTAAGCTTCTCCTGCCCTTGGACATCAGACTATAGGTTCTTCAGTCTTTGGACTCTGGGACTTGAACCAGCAGCTTCCTGAGATCTCTTGGGCCTTTGACCACAGACTGAAGGTTGCACTGTTGGCTTCCCTGGTTGTGAGGCTTTCAGACTTGGACTGAGCCACTACCACCTTCTCTCTTCTCCAGCTTGCATACAGCCTATCATAGGATGTTTGCCTTGTAATTGTGTGAGCCAATTCTCCCTATAAACTCCCTTTTATATATACATGTATCCCATTGGTTCTGTACCTATAGAGAACCCCGACTAATAGAGACTTTGGTGCCTGGAGTGATTCTAGAGGAACATATATATATATATATATATATATACATTTTGACAGGGTCTCACTCTTGCCCAGGCTGGAGTGCAGTGATGCAATCTTGGCTCACTGCAACCTCCACCTCCCAGGTTCAAGGAATCCTCCTGCCTCAGCCCCTCAAGCAGCTGGGACTACAGGTGTGCACCACCATACCTGGCTAATTTTTGCAT
>NW_022169506.1:0-1049 GCF_008728515.1 Papio anubis | reverse complement strand
TGGGCCAGGTACTGCAGGGCGCTGACCAGCACTGGCCTGGGGCCCCCGAGAGCCCCAGATGGCATCCCTCTCACACAGTCCTCCTGTTTCACCACCAGCTATAAACAGACTCGGCTCTCTGCTGGCACGGCGTCTCCCAAGGAAGCTTTTAATTCTCAGCATCCTCTGCAGGAAGTGGCTCCCACAGGCCTGAGAGGGAACAGACCGCCTGCTCTCCAGAGAGCTTCCCAGTCTCCATCTGCGATGGGTGATCCTAATTTTCTTTAGGAAGTTCTCCCAAGCCCTGCGTGTGGCGCTTTGGCCTTTGTGCCCACGGAGGCCCCCTGCAGCCCCTCCCTCCAGACCCTGCCCAGCCCGGTGCACGAACCCTGTTGACCGATTCCCAGGCCTAGGGCAGCCACTGCCAGTGTGAGGCTTGCAAATTAGGGTAGAGGGGTCAAAAGGAAGCCCCTTTTAGACCATTTCTATGAGCATTTCTATGCGCATTTCCACAATGAGCATTTATAACCTTGTATAATCGTTAAAACATGTATTGCAACTTCAGGGAATTCGGGAAGATGGACCAACCCCAGCTGTAAGATGAAAATGCAGCCAGTGACCAGGGGAGCTTCCTCCAGGAACGCAGGGTCCAGTCCCCATGACTTCATGCTTTGTGAAGATGCAGAGCGAGTTCATGCCGGCACCTTTGGGAATCAGGGATCCCATTAGAAACCATGAAAGCTGCAGACCCCTCCCGGGAAAACGCACACACCCTCCTGGAGCTCGCCTTCTGCAGCCGCTCCTGGAGCACGCCCCTCCCCCACAGGCCCTCCGAGGATCACGTGGTGGGGAGGCGCTGGCACCCAGCTGCTGACAGGCGCGAGAGCCCAGTTCAAGGCGCCGGCATCGGGCTGCAGCTGCCTCACTCCCCTCCACTTCCTGCCCCTTCCAGGCCTCGGTCCAGCCCCATCTCCTAGTCCCAGGCCACAGGGAGCTGGGTCACCTGCCAGGGGCAGGGGCTGGCTGGGCGCGGGGGGAGACCTCTCCCCCAGAGAAGTCGGGCGGGCAGG
>NW_022169505.1:0-1049 GCF_008728515.1 Papio anubis | reverse complement strand
GAAGGAAAGAAGGAAGGAAGGAAAGAAGGAAGGAAGGAAGGAAAGAAGGAAGGAAGGAAAGAAGGAAGGAAGGAAGGAAAGAAGGAAAGAAGGAAAGAAAGAAGACTCCGGAGATCCCTTCCTCTTCTGCTCTTCCACCATATGAGGACACAGTGAAAGGACAGCTGCCTGTGAAACAGCAAACTAGCCCTGATCAGACACTGAAATCTGCCAGTATCTTGACTGTGGACTTCCCAGCCTCCAGAACTGTGAAAAATACATGCTGATTGTTTATAAGCCACTCAGTTTATGATATTGTGTTGTAGCAGCATGAACTAAGACAGTACTTAATTATGCTTTTTGATATTCTGGAAACAACTAGCATTTTAAGACAGTGATTCTCTTTCAGGGTATCTGTAACATCCAAGTGATACAAATATAATAATACTGAAGGAAACCAGAATATGCCACCCCAAAATTTGCTGCTTTGACATAAAAATTATTTTCAGGCTGACGGCAATTACGAAGCAGCAAACAGAAGAAAAGCTATCTCTATCCAACCCCTTTTCTCCCTTAATTTTTCTTTACTGGAGACAATCCTAGACTCTTATAAGCCCAGACATGGCACCAGAGGAATCTGCAAACAAACCTTACTGCTCTAGTTTCCTCCCATATATTTTACCTTCCCACAGTTTCTAAGCCACTGCTTTGAATTACTTTTCATTGAGATTTCTCTGCATGATGTGTGCAATATTCATCAATAACTTAATTTTTCTCTTGTTAATCTATCTTTCGTTATAGAAGTCCCAGCTAAGAACTAGGAGGAGTTTAGGAAAAAATTAATTATTTTTCCTCCTGAAAATACCAAGATAGAATGTTAATATGCAACATGTTCATCATTGCTATTTTCAAATCAATCAATATTTAAAATTTTCTTTTTTTCAATTACCAAAACATTAAGTGTTGATAGTTATAACCCACATAGACAAAAGTTATTTGAGATATTCAGTAAGTCCTACAAGTACAAAGTGGTACAGAAACCAACAAGCCCAAGTATATTGATATCGTTA
>NW_022169504.1:0-1049 GCF_008728515.1 Papio anubis | reverse complement strand
TTGAAGAGCTCAGGACCTTGAATTCCAAGAGCCAGGGAGAAATACTTAGTTGTTCTTTAGACCCAACAAGCCAAATCTGTTCACACCAAGCCTTCATTCCCAAGACAACCCTCTCCCTTTTGATGGTCCTAAGGTGTTGCCACCTAATTTCATGACTTTTGCCACCGCAAAGGCTTCCCAAATACGTACTGGGGCCACGCCTCTCAAAGCGGATGCAGGAAGGAGTCCAGATTCTCCTCTCCAGACACTCGGGCGGTACATTGGAAGTAAATCTGAGATTAAACCCGTGTATCTTAGCTCCTCAGTGCTCCCCTTCATCATTTCTTGAACATACGTAGTAGCATGTCCTGGTCTTCTTGGCAGTCTCCTTAGGGATGTAGGGGAAAGGCAGTTTTCATATCAACTTTATGTTGCCATGAATTAGCTGCTTGCTGACTAAACTTATCAGACAAAAATTACACACTTCCCAAGTATTCACCCTTTCACACCAGAGTCACCTGCTCTAGTATTTGCACACAGTTACATTATTATCAACACTGTATTTCAACTAAACACTCCAAGTGCAGGTGAAGATCTGTCCTCAAGGTGCTGGCTGAAGCAGGTGAGTGGAACAGTTCCAGGTCCCTGCCGTTCCGCGGTGTCAGCGTCAGCTCTGTTCAGAGGTGACAGACAGCAAGGCCCCAGCCAGGAGAGGCTAAGGGGATGGGAGTGAGAGGGAGAGCTCAGCGGTGGGGCAGGAGCCCCAGGATGGGGGAATGCCAGGGCCTTGGCAGGTGGCCACCTCAGGACTGGCAGGTTCCCCAAGCCAGGGGTTCTTTCCCTCCCAAGACCAGGACTGATAGGAGGCTTGGGAGTCAGGGGCGAGGACAGATGGTGGCAGGTGCAGGGGGCGAAGGGGCCCTGCCTGGGATAAAATGGCAATGGTGCTCAAGGAAATAGAAGCAGCCACATTGCCACAGTGGCCACAGTGCAGAAGCAGGTGCTGCTGGGGAGCTGGGCACTAGGCTTTATCTACACTGTCTCACTGTAAGTCCTCTCCCAACTTGGCA
>NW_022169503.1:0-1050 GCF_008728515.1 Papio anubis | reverse complement strand
CCACACAATGACCTAAGTTGTGTCCTGGGATCATGGGCAAGTTTATGAGCCAGATACTCTTATAATGTCCACTTTACAGATAAAGATACTGAGGCTGAAAAAGACTATCTCATCCCAATCTTGCAGCTGCAAACAGTGGACCTGGGATTCAAACCCAGGCATCTGGATTGCTAAGTTCACACTCCACCACTTTAATGGATCCCTACTTTTTTCCAAGGATAGCACTCTCTTTTTGACATCAAAAAGTTTTTCAGACCTGTATACAACAACACTTGTTTTGACTGAAAACCTAGACGATCAAGAAAGACTACTAGGAAGTCAATTCCATGTTTACATTAATTTATATTTTATTCATAACAACAGTAACTACATGCCTTGAAAATTTTGTAAAACATATAGATGGGTGATATAATATGTATTTTAGTCCTTAAACAGAGCTTGGTGTGAGTTTGGGTTTCTGGCCCCCAAAGGATCTGCAACCCCCAGGTTGGGGTCTCCTAGAGTTGGGCCCCAGTGCCTTAGCCCAGGGAAATGTTCCTCCTTGAGATGATGAGACGACCTGCAGAACAGAAAATCGCCCCAAGAGGGCCCCCGTTACCCAAGTGATGCTTTCCTCCAGCATGTGCTTCTTCCAGTGGAATGCAATTAGACTGGCAGATTCCAAACCCTCAGCCATTCAAGGGGAGGCCCATTGAATGCCCCAGTAGATGGTTCTTAGGGCAGGGCCTACTTGAATAAGCACTGAATAAAGAGTTTTAGTCCCAACTGCTTTCACAAAAGCACCTCCTTAAAGAAGGGGTTGGAGTGGATCAGCTGCATGTTAGATTCACTTGAGGAGCCTTTAAAAATCCTTATGCCTGGCCGGGCGCGGTGGCTCACGCCTGTAATCCAAGCACTTTGGGAGGCCGAGGCGGGCGGATCACGAGGTCAGGAGATCGAGACCATCCTGGCTAACATGGTGAAACCCCGTCTCTACTAAAAATGCAAAAAATCAGCCTCCCGAGTAGCTGGGACTACAGGCGCCCGCCGCCTCGCCCGGCTAATTTTTTG
>NW_022169502.1:0-1050 GCF_008728515.1 Papio anubis | reverse complement strand
TCTTGAAATTGTCGTTTGAACTCAGAGAAAATATATCTTACTGCAAAGTTGCATGAGAATGAAGAAGAACCTTTTTGTTATAACTTATGAAAGCACAGAGAGAATGTACAGCAGATTGGCATTTTGTTAAATGATTTATTGTTTAGTTGTTGAAATTGCATTATAGCAATCAACAATTTTCATATAAGGACTATTTTTCTTTGTAATTTTTGAATTAATTTTGAGAAATATCTACAAATGTTTACACTAAAAGCTAATTTCAAAGCCTTTCAACGAAGTGATTGGGGTGATTCTTCTTTAGAATAATTTCAATCATGTTGATCTGTCCAAATAATCAGTATAAAATGTTACCACTGTTAAATGATCTAATTATTATGCAGGTAGGTTAGGATTCTTAAATTTTCCATAAAAATATTTTTAGAATTGACAATGGTCACATCTACAAGAATGAATGAAGCTCACATGACAGATTCAAACATTTTCTTCAGCTATATGCTGGTAATAAGGAATGACAAAAGATTTTATATACCTTGCATTTTCACATACCATAAATTTTTCCAATTATGTACTTTTTGATGCACATGCATTCTTACCACCACTATTTGTAAACCATCTTAACAAATTCCATTTCTGGATGTATGAAATTAGTTTTAACTTGACATATTTGAAAAAATTTAAGTGAGAATATTTTCACTTGAATTTTTTCCTTGCAGACTACAAACAGAAATTAATTCTCCAAATACTTCAAACTGGTCATTAAACTACTGAAAAATTGATCACAGTTGAAGAGTATTAATAATACCTCTCAACTTATTAAGTACCGTGGAGCACCACCCTAAGTCATATGCTTATTTTTATTTAAAATAATTATATAATATTCTGCTGTAAATTTCATCTTGAGTGAATTTGATAGCTATTCTTATATACGTGGCAGAGGTCACGCTCCTTTGTTTTTCACATTGAAATTTCATTTATATCTGGAAAATAAAACTAACCTATGAGGTTAAGGGACTTACATATTGTGAGTTAAGAAAGCCAGTTTTAAAAAAA
>NW_022169501.1:0-1050 GCF_008728515.1 Papio anubis | reverse complement strand
TTGTAGTAGAGACGGGGTTTCACCGTGTTAGCCAGGATGGTCTCGATCTCCTGACCTCGTGATCCACCCGTCTCGGCCTCCCAAAGTGCTGGGATTACAGGCTTGAGCCACCGTGCCTGGCCAGATAAAAATTTTTTAAACAAATAACAGAAAAGAAGATGGCTGAATAGGAACAGCTCCAGGCTACAACTCCCAGTGCGAGCAACACAGAAGACGTGTGATTTCTGCATTTCCAACTGAGGTACCGGGTTCACCTCACTGAGGTGTGTCGGACAGTGGGTGCAGGACAGTGGGTGCAGCCCACTGAGCAAGAGCTGAAGCAGGGCAAGGCATTGCCTCAACCAGGAAGCACAAGAGGAAAGGGAATTCCCTTTCCTAGCCAAGGGAAACCGAGACACACAGCACCTGGAAAATTGGGTCACTCCCACCCTAATAGTGCACTTTTCCAAGGGTCTTAGCAAACGGCACACCAGGAGATTATATCCTGCATCTGGCTTGCAGGGTCCCATGCCCATGGGGCCTCCCTCATTGCTAGCACAGCAGTCTGAGATCTAACTGCAAGGCAGCAGCGAGGCTGGGGGAGGGGCACCCGCCATTGCTGAGGCTTGAGTAGGTAAACAAGGTGGCTGTGAAGCTTGAACTGGCTGGAGCCCACTGCAGCTCAAGGAGGCCTGCATGCCTCTGTAGACTCCACCTCTGGGACAGGGCATAGCCAAACAAAAGGCAGCAGAAACCTCTGCAGATTCAAATGTCCCTGTCTGACAGCATTGAAGAGAGTAGTGGTTCTCCCAAAACGGAGTTTGAGATCTGAGAACAGACAGACTGCTTCCTCAAGTGGGTCCCTGAACCCTGAGTAGCCTAACCGGGAGGCACCCCCCAGTAGGGGCAGACTGACACCTCACACGGCCGGGTACCCCTCTGAAATGAAGATTCCAGAGGAACGATCAAGCAGCAACATTTGCTATTCAGCAATATTCACTCTTCTGCAGCCTCCGCTGCTGATACCCAGGCAAACAGGGTCTGGAGTGGACATCAAGCAAACTCCAACAG
>NW_022169500.1:0-31298 GCF_008728515.1 Papio anubis | reverse complement strand
TATATACATACACAAAATTGCTAGTGGTAACGGTGGTTTTCATAGGATCTATAACTACTGGAGATTTTGTGTTTCCTTAAAGATATAGTATTTCTTTAAAGATATTCTATTCCTTAGTTTATCATAAAGATAATTCTTATGCTTTTATTAAAAACATAAATTGATAGGCTGGGTGCAGTGGCTCACATCTGTAATTTCAGCTTATTGAGAACATGAGGCAAAAGGATCACTTGAACATAGCAGTTTAAGGCTGATTTGAGCTGTGATTGCATCACCACATTCCAGCCTGGGCTACAGAACCAGAATATATATATTTATATATATAAAATATATAATGATACTTTATATATTATATTATAAATATCATTTGTGTATATATATATAAATTGACAGTAATACATTAAAATCTAGAATCAAATTCTAAAAGCAACGCAATGTGCATTTCCAGTCTAGTTTAGTGACTATTAGAATTAAAGTCAACTTCAGCCAAGACATTTCCAAAAACATAAGAAAAAAAACAAAAAGAAAAAGGAGAAAAAATATTCCAGACTTTTGAAGACATTTATTAAAATCATAACTTGATGGTATCCTCTTTCTCATCTTTTGATGAGTAAAATATTAAAGTACTCCAATACTTTAATATTTGATGAGTAAAATATTTGATGAGTAAAATACTTTAATATTTGATGAGTAAAATATTAAAGTACACACTGGGTCAACACTGCCTTTCAAAAAAGACATGGGCTATGATGACTCCAGCTGTGATTCGCGCCACAGTGGGCAGAGTGCTCACAGTGGGTCTTCGGGCCATGGGAGACCCCATTAAATACATTGAACAACATGCCATCGAAGCACTTCCCATTTGACACTGCCCAGGGCCCACAGCAAGCTACAGCAGCATCACAACCTTTGCCAGCACAAAGCCCGGTGTCCTTTCACTTTATCTGTGTGTATGAGCACACACACTTATGCTCGCCTGTGCAGACCCTCACACCATAGTGTACACTGTCACAGTGACACTGCCAGCTACTGAGGGCTGTGCCTTTTATCAAGCCTTAATTCAGGCTGGCTCAGCATGAGGACATTGTGCATGCAATACTGACTTTGAACTGAGTCACTCAAAAATTAGTCAAATCAATTCAGGTAGTGTGTGTTTTTCTTTCTCCTGCTTTGGAAAACAACCGGCAGAGGAGTTTTTTTAGCCACTTATTTAAAATGTTAATGAAGGAACCTGTGAGTGCAGAGGCACAGAAATGAGCAGTTGATTTAAGAGTCATTCCAATGCATAAGCAAGTTCCAAATGCTCTGAGAGGCGAGAAGGGGAAGATGCAAAGGACACCTTGGGAAGAACTGCTTTGGCAGTAATGCCCTGGCAGCTCCCAGCATGCTTGCTGCGATGGCATTCACCCCACTGAGGTTGTCATCAGCAATGTGACTTTGTTGTTTTAGGAGGATCTGTTGTGGTCAGGGTTCCACCTGTCCTTCCCCACACCATGGCCCTCCAGGCAGTTCCTGGCAGGTGCTGACCAAATGGGACTTGGGTAGAAAAAAAGGACCAGGCCTGCAGAAACAGGGACCCTGGGGGCTTCCAAGGGGGAGAGCTGACTGCCAGGTGCAGAATCTATAGAATTACCCACTGTGTGAGCCGGAGGGACCTGCGCAAATCCCTGGGGAGTGTGTTAGAATTTCCCCAAATACTGTACAAGGGAAAAGTACTCACACTTTATCACGTGAAAGACTAATGATGTCTAGGAGTGACACAGAACAGGGAGACTCTGTCCACTGCAGGGACAGCGAGCTGTGTCAGGACAGCAGAAATGAGCAAGCTTGAGTCTCCGGGGACACCTGTGGAAAGAGCAATGCAAGGCACACACCAGGGCTGTGACTCACTCCTCAGAGCAGGCTTGGGTCCCCAGAGTAAGGATGAACAGACAGCCTTCCCACGTCATGTAGTGCGAATGGCAGGGCTGCAGGGGATGTAATGCTCTTGCTTGCCTGTAGACAGAGACCACCATCAATCAGACCCCACTCTTATTGAGATTCCTTCATTTTCCCTCTCTCTAGGATGCATTTCATCATATTAAAAGCATTGCCCATGATTCTTCCTGACAGTACGAGAGTTGCATCTTTTCAGGCCTGAGGTGCAGCTACAGGGATTCCTCGCTTCCACACAGGGATCCTGGGTTACTGCTGGTGGCAAGGGAGAGCAGGCAAGGCGTCAGCATGGGCCTCCCGCATTCATAAATCCTATTTTTCAACCAACATCGAGAACTGCCTGTCTCCTGCTCAAAGAGACCTCGGAGTCTCAAGGGAGTGAGTCAGTGCTAAGGCTGACAAAGAAGCTATTGGGAGTTCTGAATCCTCCATAGTCTTAGGATCTCTAAAGGTATTTTGCCAGGGAGGACATCAGGGGAGGGCTTGAGAAGAAAGAGGCACAGGATGTTTCACACTGCTTTTTCCAAGTGCAGTCAAGGGACAGCCTCTGCACACTGAGGTAATTCTAGATGAATGTCTCCACGCTGTTCCCTCCTCCTTTCTGGAGAGTTTAGTGCTGGCTGACTGTAGAACACTTTATTCACAGAAGCAAGTAGAAAAAAAGTCACTCTTAGTTCACATGCTCCAATGTCAGACTGGGAGTAACCAGTTCTAGAGGGAAAATCCAGGACTGGATCATTTGTATTCTCATCAGCCGCCTCCACGCACATGGAGATGGATTTCACTGGTGTGGATACATGTGTTCACGTCCACAAGAGGCCACTCAGAGGGACTGAAGTGACTTCACACCCATCGCAAAGCCATTTCTGCTGCCAGAGTCTCAATCTCAATCCCAGGAGAATTTACTCCCACCCAAGGGTAGCTCAGCCATCCTTATAATCAGTAGCATCGACATTTATCACAGAAATATTTATTCATCCCGTTTAGTAATTTACACAAACCGCTAAAGAGAGTGTAAAATAGACTTTAGCTTTTCCTCTAACTATATTTATATATCAATCCCTAGGCAGAGTGAATTTCATCAGCTTAGAAATTCCTATGTACAGTTAATAAAACATCAAATTGCAGGAGGGACCATGCAGGCCCCCCTTCCCTGTATGCACAGCAGAGCTCAGCTGTCATTGCAGGAGGGAAACAAACCTAGTCCTTCTATGAGCAAAGAGGAGGGTGGGAAGGCAGCACAGTGAGTATAGGAATTCACCACATCAGCACAGATGCTTGAAGGCCTACTGTTCAGTCACTTTGGGGGCCAGGATGTCCCACCCTAATGCTTACCCATTGCCTCACAGAGGTGCAGAAGCACTCATGCTTTTTAGACCTCGAGATAGGTGAGGTATCAGGGGATGATAAAATAGCAACACCTAGGAGAAAACAGGCAAAGGAAGGAAAGTGAATGAGGAAGAGGGGACAAGGAGAATACAGGGTGGGAGGGCAATAGTGATAAAGCCAGGGGTGACAGTGTGGTGGTAACTAACAGGAGAGGAGAGGAGTGAATGCCTTGTCAGTCCCTCCTTCCCTGGAACAATAACATAGAGGTGCAGGGAGGGAGGCAGGCCCTCAGGGAGTGAATGCAGCAGTTCCAAGAAACAAAAATAGACAAAAATAATAAACGTTCTCCAAGGACACCAGGATTTTGGAGAGAACTGTGAAACACCTCTGAATGCCTGATGCCCAGTAGTGCTGAGTGGGTAAGTAACAGGAAGCCTGCACCGCCCAGCCCTGTGCACAACTGGAGACCAAGGAACCTGTGTCACCAGTACCTAGGGCTAGAGGAAAGGGCTTCCAAATGGCTCAGGAAGATGAGGGGGCATTTCACTCCACCTCTGGGACCAGATGACCCACAGCTCCCTGAGACCCCATGCCAAAAGGGTAGACATAATGCGTGTTGTAAATATAGGCTGAAACCATCTGATCCAGCCCGTGCGGCCCAGGGGCCTTTATCCAAAGGTGGCTCCAGTTCCCTATCATCTCGACTTTTCTCCTCGGCCTCCCATACTCACTGAGCCCGCCTGGAGGGCCCCTGTCCCCTCTGCTGCCCACTCCAAAGAGAATAAGAGCCAAGGCTTAAAACTTACCGGTCGAGAGTAGGCAGCAGCACTTCTCCCTTAGAAGGAGATTCCTCTACTAGCAAATCTGCTTCCAGGTGGCAAAAATGAGAAGTGCTGGGCCAGCAGCCAGGTGCACAGCTGCAGAAGCTACATGGACCTGCCTCAGGGGCCAAAGGGAAGGGCTGCCCACAGGCAGGCCACGTCTAGAGTGAGTCTAGAGGGACCAGAGAGAGTCTGGGATCCAATCAGGGATGACCCTTCTTTCAGTTGGGGTCCTGGCGGATTGCACAAATCCAGAGGTCTTTCCACTGAGGCCATACCAAAGCTCCCCAGGACGTCAGACTCCCCAGTCCCCCAGATACCCCATGGGCTATCATTTCCTCTCTGAGACAGATACATCTACAGCCCAGGTAAAGGCAGTTTCTCCTGAGCAAATTAGCCAGGCTCCAGCAGCCAGATTTACCAAAGGAAATCCAGGTCCTGCCCACACACTTGCCTGGCTGGGCAGGCTTTTCCAAATCTGGAGTATCCTCTCTGGAACCTATTTTGCTGGACACCAGGGCATTAAATGCACACGCCCTGTGCTGAGTCCCATGGTGCCACCAGCAGCAGGTGGGCTGGGGCTGCATTTGGGGCAGGGCCCACTCCACCAGGGCAGAAGGCGTGGGATGCAGAGTATCCAGTTGTTTGCTGTCCTGTCATTGCTGTTCTACACATCCCTGGAGACTAGGCATGGGGGTTTATGCAGGTGTATGAAATGGCTAGGGGCCAGGACTAGAAATATCAGTTTGGCCTGGGAAGCAGCAGATGCAAGGCTTAGGGTAGAGTACAGGGGCTCCATTACCATTCCCAGTGCCAGCCATGCGTGGTAACAGGAAGGAATGTCCTTGTAGCCACCCAAAGGGTCAGACGCCATAGCAGCCCCTAGCATAGAAGCACCTAGCCTAGGCTGTTCCAGCAGTTAGACATTCTCCAGGAAGGTGGAGCCCTTTGTGGGAGCTCAGGATGGGTGTCCTGGAAGTACCACTTAAAGGCCACTGAGGCCTCTCAAAATCCCTGTGTTAGAGCTGCAGCTCTCCATGTGGGCTACAGTTAGTCATCTAGAGAGCTTTAGGACAAGCCCAGGGCTCAGCTGCCCAGACCAGTGCATTGAGAACTTTTGCAGCAGGGAAAGCAGCTTGGAGAAGCGTGCCTGGGGACCATGCTTTTCTTGGCTGGAGTCTCGGCTGGCAGAAGAGGTGAGGTAGGCTGTAGGGACTTGGTAATGCTGTGAGTATTATGTATGTGTGGAAGGAAGGTGCCACAATGCCAAGGTCCCACTTCTTGGAAATTCCATGAGGTCCGCATGAGGTTGAACTAAATAACAAGGGCAGTCCTCAAGGGAAAAATAAAAGAAACACCCACATGAGGGACTCTGTAGGTAGATCTGGAAGAGGGCTGCTTGGTCCACTCCAGGAGAAGTTGCCTAAAACAAGTTTGCTTCCCATTGCATTCTCTTGGCTGGTTCTAAACATCACCTCCTCCCCATTCCTGTAAGTTGCATCATTCAGGAATCCTTATCTTAGCAGAAATCGCCAATTTTACATTTTAAGGATGCCTGGATTTGACTTACTTAAGAGCATATAAGGCTTAATTTTGTATTTCTGGTAATCATTTTATTTTGTTTCCCCATTTTATCAGGCCAAATAGCTTATCTCCATATCTACTTTTAATGTATTTAAAAGTTTTTGTATCCAGTGAGTTTATCTGAGCTCCTTGTAGCCAAAATGGGTTTGAAAAGTTCTAGCAGAGAAATCCTGCATGGTTATTTCTGCATTGTTTTATAATTTGATGATAAATGTTTTCCCCCAATATATGACTGTATGAATACTTTTTAAAAAGATACAATAAAATCCGATCTGTCTCACTTGATCAAGTGGCTGAATCACGATCCAATCCTCTCCATCAAATGAGAAACATCCGGCCTTAATCTAATTAGCCAAAACATCCAGTGTATGTACTTGATAGGAAAGAAAGACCAAACAGCCAAAAAGGAGAGAATCCCATGATTTCTGTGTAAACTCCTACAGATATCATAAATATTTATTACTAGAAACAGTAGTATTTTAAATAAAAGGTTTCAGGCAAATTAATATTAAAATGGCCTTGGACACATGGGGCCCTATCACTTATAAAACTTGCTTAAAATCGGATGAGGATTAAAAATACAAAATTACACAGAAAATACCCTTCAATAAATTGATTTTTTTTGTATTTTTTTTTTTTAATTGAAACGGAGTTTGGCTCTTGTTGCCCAGGCCGGAGTGCAATGGTGCGATCTTGGCTCACTGCCACCTCTACCTCCGAGTTCAAGCTGACTCTCACAGCTCAGCCTCCGGGTAAGCTGGGGATTACAGGTATGTGCCACCATTCTCAGCTGAATTTTGTATTTTTAGTAGAGGATGGGGTTTCTCGTTTTAGAAGTCAGAACTAGTCTCAAACTCCCAACCTCAGATCCCCGTCCAGCCAGCCCTCGGCCTCCCAGAGGGCTGGGATTACAGGCGTGAGCCACCGCGCCCGGCCTAATAAATTGATTTTTTTTCTTTTTAGTATTGGTAGAGGTTCTCTAAAGGCCTTTTAGGCCCTTATACCCTGGGTGTGCTGAAATTACCTAAGTTGGCTGCGAATTGTCGAGTGAATCGATCATGGCTCCCCAGCCCCTCCTGGAACATCCTAGAGACAATGGGAAGCATGCAGCGGCCTGGGTAGTCCAGGGCGGCCATGAAGGTGCTATTGAGGTCTCCACGCCTGCGCCTGGGACCCATGTCAGAGCGCCGCGGACTCACGTCCTCTTTTTACAGGGCGGCGGGCGCTTCTCCTGCACCTTGGCCTGGCGCTTCTTCTAGGCCTCCTCCGCCTCGCGTTTCTCCACCTTGGCCACCTTGTAAGGCCACTTTAGTATCCGCAGGTGGCCGCTGTCCTTTGTGCTGCCCTTCCGCGCCGACCTCTCGGGGTTGGAAGGTGGGCGCCGGCGCCTTGGTGAGGCTGATCTGGGGCACCACCACGCCGGCCACAAGCTGCTCCGCTGAAAGCCCTGCAGGGGCAGAGGCTGGCCTTCCGCGGGGCAGTGGTGGCGGAGCCCCAGGACCCCGGCAGCGGGGCAAGTGGGAGGCCGACTCTTGCGGAGCCCTCCAGGGAGCCCAAAGCCGCTGGGCCGGGCCGCTTAGGCTGTTCTGCGCCCTCCTCTTCCCTGCCTCCTGCGCCCGCCCCCTCCCCCACCCCCCGCCGCGCCCCCAGAATTTCCTGCACGGCCAGGATTTCCTGCACCACCAGCCGTCCTCTTCCGCACGCACAGAGTGCTCTCGGGGCACACTGTCTGGCACGCGATGGCCACGGCGGGGCTGTTAGAGGCTGGTGGTCATCCTGACCATGTGGTCCAGGGCGCCCAGGTCCTCCGGGCCGCGCACGGAGCGGGGCGTCAGCGCGGACAGCTCCCAGTCCTTGAGCTTCTGCAGGCAGTTCTTGGAGACCTCCCGCTTCCGCGCCCTCTAGAGGAGCCGAGACAGCTCAAGCTGGTACTTTTCCCTGAACCGCTACAGGCAGGGGCGCTCCTGGAGCCTCTGCATGAGGCGGACTTGTAAGTGGCCACTCCTCTGACGACATCCCACCAAGGGGGCCCCGTGTGGACACCCGCCCCTGCTAGCTCAGGGCTGGGATGCGGTCGACCAGGCATGGCGGCTTTCAACCCGAAGGCGCCCCTCCTTCAAGGTCAAGACCCGGGACATAGTTCAACAAGTAGTTGGTGATTGATGATAGCTTGCCCTGACTGGGCCACAACAGCCCCTTTAGTAAAACAGCGCAGGAAAGTGATGAAACAGATGCTCAGCTCCTTCCTTGATTTTCACTTTAATCCCGTGATGCCTCTGTGTCCCTCTGACTATTATTTCTCCTGGGATTCGTGACCTAAGCGGTCTTCAGTGTCATGAAGGGTTCCTGGCCCTCATCAGGCATGAAAACCTCAAAGCCCTCTGTCCTCAACGTGGGATCCCTGGGCCAGCAGCATGAGTCTTCGAATTTCAGAAACCGTATGTTCTTCTGCTCATTCTTGGGCCCCACCCCAGGCCCATTCAAAGAAAGACTCCAGGGGCAGGCCTGGCAGCCTGTGTTTCCACCAGATCTGTGTTAAAGCGCAAATGAACCAGCCCAGGTGATGCTGGGGACGAGGAGCAAAGCAAGGCTGAGAGGCAGGCTCATGCAGCCCATGGGGGCCAGGGGCAGCTCCTGCCTGTGCAGCTATGATTAGGGCTGTGTTCCCCTCCCTGTCCTGTCAGTTGACCTCAATGTGGGAGCACTCAGCTAAGGCCACCAGGGTCTACCCACAAAGCCGTGATAGCAGGCGACATTAAGGCCGGTCCAGCCATTGTGGTCAGTCTCCTGCGCCTTCTCAACGCTCACCCCACGCTGCACCAGCGTCCACAGCAGCCCCACGCCCGGGATCTACTCCGCTTCCGCCTGACCGCGTTCTACCGGTCCGGAAAGGACACTGGTCCGCCAGCAGTGGCTCACGCCAATCCCAGCACTTTGGAAGGCCAAGACGGAGGATCACGGTGGTCAGCGAGCATCCTGGTTAACACAGAAATTCCTCCTACTTCGTGGCCATTGCATGGTGGCGGATGCCATGGAAATCATGGAAAATAGGGAGGCGGCAGGAGAATTGGCGAACTCGAAGGTAGAGCTGTAGTGAAGAGATCGGCGCCACCGCACTCCAGACTGCGACAGAGCAAGACTCCTTCAAAAAAAAAAAAAAAAAAAATGTCCTCAGAGGCTTATGCTGCGGAAGTAGTGTCGGGCAGACCGGGAGAAGTCCTGAAGTGGCTTTAACTTCAACGAATTTTCAGGGAACGGTATTTCTTGCCACTCCCAAGTGTCGGGTCCCAGCCAAAAGGAACAGCGTGCAGGCTGCGGGAGGTGTGGGCGGGGGTCCAGGGCAACATCAGGGAGAGCCAGTCGAGCACGCCAAGCTCCCCTGCTCTGGCTTCAGGTTCTGCAGGTGCCCTTAGCTCTACCTCAGGTATGGCTGCCTGGAGGAGGCGGGAGATGAATAATTACGAGGCAGGTGCAGGAATTATACCTTTCAGGCGAAATGGCTACATAAAGCAGCCTGATGATGGTTTGAGATACAAATCTTCACCTCTGTCACCCAGGCTGGAGTGTAATAGCACAATCAGAACTCACTGCAGTCTTATATACTCTCAGAATCGGGCCACAACCCTCCCACCAGCCTCCTGAGTAGCTGGGACAGCAGGTGCACACCACCATGAAAGGCTAATTTTCTTTTTACTTTTGGTAGACAGGCCCCACGCGCCCGACTTGACCCCTGCAAAAACTTGGTCTGGGTGATTTTTCTGTCCTGGCCTTCCAAAGCCCTGGGATTATAAGTGGCTACTGTCTATAATACTTTCTCCAGGTATTTACTGGGGACACCCTCAAACTTAAAAGCATTTTTTATAGACTTCTAGAAAGAAGTGCCATGCTATTACTGACCCAGTCTTCCCTTATTTTCAGCTTATGTACAATAACAAAATTACCTTTATTTTTTAATTTGTTTTATTTTATATTTTCAAGGTGCACAATATGTTGTTTTGAGATACATATACATAATGAAATGATTACTATAATGAAGAAAATTAACAAATCTCTCATATCACTTAGCTGTGCTTTTTACAGATAAGAACATCAAAATCTAAGGTCCCTTATATTTCCCAAAAGGCTGAAGATGACATCGAGAAATTCATAGGCAGTCGTAACGATTCATTTCATTCATGCTTCTTTACAACTTTGCTTATCGCATTTATTTTTATCCCATCAAATAACCACCTTTTTAAATGTATTGAGCTATTAAAAATAGATTTCATATATGAGGGGCCATGAAGTGTTTTTCTCTGTGTGTCTGTCTTATTTCACTGAAGAAAACTGCCATTTACATGTCTCCTAAATTTAGTACAGAAATAGAGTGCTAATCAAGAATGTGTCTCAGTTTTGTTAGATTTTTTCCAAGTTATCCTCTTCATCAATTTTTACTTTTTGTACTATAAAAGAGTCAAAATTATTGTATTAAAAAAATCTGTAACCAGGCTATTGATAAATTTTTTTTTTTTTTTTTTTTTTGAGACAGTGTCTTTCTCTGTGGCCCAGGCTGGTGTGCAGTGATGTGATCTCTGCTCACTGCAAGCTCTGCCTCCCAGGTTCACACCATTCTCCTGCCTAAGCCTACCCAGTAGCTGGGACTACAGGCGCCCACCACCACGCCCAGCTAATTTTTTTGTATTTTTAGTAGAGATGGGGTTTCACCATGTTGGCCTGGATGGTCTCGATCTCCTCACCTGGTGATCCATCCACCTCGGCTTCCCAAAGTGCTGGAATTACAGGTGTGAGTCACTGCACCCTGCAGATAAATAACTTCTTTTAGGGATAAACAACTCAGGAAGTTCAAGATTTCTGGATTAATGATTGACAATGATCTTAGTGGTCTCTCTTTGATTTATTTCAATTGTAAGTAATTCTTGGTGATAGTCTAACATAAATTCTGACAGGTGAAGAGAATAAATAAAGTATCTCTGGGAGAATCAATAGAATAAGATTATCTTGGTTAAATGTCTAAGAAAATATGCTAAATAGACACAAACACTTTTTCGTCTTCCAAAATCAGAGTCAAATACTAAACGATCGTAAAGTAGCTAATTCTGTCTTTTTGCAAAAGTGAATCTGAGCTAAATTAGAAGAATGTCGGGAATAAATTTTTCCTTGAAAACTAGGAACAACTAATGTAATTAAATTATGAGGCATTGACTGTAGCGTAGAGTTTTAGCATCAACAGAAAAGCTCACAAACATAGGTGAAAATCAAAAAGGAGTGCTGGGTTGGAGCCCTAAGGTGAATAATTTTATCATCTCAGATCACTTGGAAAAAAGCAGTGAGTCCAAAAGATGCGGGTGAGAAGCTTTCTCTTTGCTAACCCCTAATGTTCTGCAATAAACATGTGCAGGCAGAAGAGACAGAGATTATTACAGAGTCTGTGTGGTATAGAGTGAAGAAATAAGAGAACATTTCTGATAAGTATTTTCAAAATTTGGAGAATCATTCCTATCTAAATCATTCATTTGAATGGAACGGGAAGACAAGCAAGACATGTTTCGCCACATTAAATGTGGCCCTGAAGACCAACACCGGCCTCGACAGCGGCAGCTGTTATTACATTACTCACCTCGACTGGTGATAAATCTTAGGCACCCATCTCCTTGGCCGAGAGTCTGCCATTGCTTTTTGAACAAATCTCTCAGTTATTTCTTTTCATTGCAGCCAGTTTTCAACTCTCGTTTTCTTGAACTCAAATGATGAGAATAAATATTGTTTTGAATGTTAACAGCATTACCAGATATATCTTACGTCTTGGTGTGCCATGTGCCTAATTTTGAACCTATAGGATGGGAATCAAAGCATTGTGAAGAACACCAGGTGATTTCCTTATAGCCGAATACTCTTGTCCCTCCTGCTTTTCTTTTGGCTTTCCTGCTGCATGGGTCATGGCAATAAATGGGAGTTTTCTGCACACAGAGAAAAAATTCACTTGTTGAAGATGTTAGTCTTCTTCTTGACCAACTCTTATATTGGTACAAACATGTGAGAGCAATGCACCTTCTGAGTCATTTCAAATTTATGGTCTTTGTTAAAGCAGATAAGCTGGTGCCTTAGGAGACGTAGCTATCACATTCTATTATAGAATTTTCCATTCTGTATCATCTGGATTCTTATTTAAAATTTAAACTAATGTGGTTCTTTCTACTGCATAAGAATATTTATACCACTTTATGTTTAGTAAGTAATTAAACGTATACGTCAGTTAAAATCAGGACAGTCTCCATTATTCTAAGTCCTGTCCTGTTCCCCATCATCTTATATAGGAACCTTCCTCTTTCAATGGTTTATATTAAAAAACCAAAGACAATTGAAATCAACCCTATAAAAAATTATGCTACAATTATTTTAAACCCTAACATAACAGTATTATCTTTGACAGGAATCTGAAAATCAATTTATTTCTTATCTTTTGATAGATATTCATTAGTATGTTCTATCCTATTTGGTTACTTACATTTTGGAAAAGTTTCTTAATGTTAGAATAGTATTACATAACTCCTCTACTTATCCATTTATTCATTTTATTTATTCTGTAATCTATTCTAAAAATTGCATTAGCAAAGAAGACAAATAGTGCCATTACCCCCTTGGAATTTTCAATCTGGTAGTAATAAGAGTTTTCTGAATATTATAATCTGATATAATATACTCAGAGAAGATGTAATAGCAGAGCAACCCAGCACTGAGAAACTGTTGTATGAGCTGAAATGTGATTAATAACTAGGATGTTGAGAAATAGTAAAGTCTGTGAGGTCAACTTAACTTGGTCAGACTTAAAAAGAAAATAAGCACTCTTCTTTATATATATAAAGATACATAAGATATCCATCACTTCATTTTTCTACCCCACCCTGCTTTAAATATACAAGTAAGACAAATGGTTTACAGTATGTACAAACTAAAAACATAATCTCTGAAAAAGAAACCTGATTTAAAAAGAACTTATACTGTATGATTTTATTTACCTGAATGCAAAAACATAAAAAGTAGATTAAGTGTTATGAAGGCATGGGGCAAGGTGAATGGAGAATAAATGTTAATGGGTATTGGGATACTTCTGGAAGTGATAAAAGTGCCCAGGCTGCAGAGAGTTCTGATGGCTGCACAAGTGCAATATACTAACATTCTCTGAATTAAATACATCAGAACATGACTTTCAGGGTAAGTGAATGAATCTCAACAAAACTTGTACAAGAAAAGCCATTATTGATGCTCTAGTAAAGATTTCACAATAACTTATTATTTAAAATAACTTAATTAACAAATGTACATATTCAAGGTGGTTATCCCATGTATAACCATAAAGTAATTACATTCCATGAAGTTACAATGAGCTCACAGGCTCTCACACATCGGGTCTCAGGACACTATTTGCATCATATATGGGGGGTCACAATAAATCATCATGAAACCAACTTTTCATGTACAACCAAAGCAAAAGAAAGGCCTCAGAGGGGAAGAGAAGGAGGAAGGAGGAAAACCATAGATAAGAGAACCTTTAGAAACATCAAAAAAACTCACAGATCCATTATCATAATCCAGAAACACCCCAACCCGACCCAGAGGTCTTTGCACATGCTGAATTAAAAGTGGAGAGTTGATGGAGAGACTATAGCGATTGCTCGTCTTTGAGGAAATTAACAAAATGTTTCATCAGAATCAATAACGATACTGCTATCTGCTGTCGTGGAATCTCGACAGACTCCCAGAATCCAGGCGGAGAGGGCCGCAACCAGCTTCTTAAAGTGGCCACGCCCGCCAGAGGTGAATGCTTGCTTCCCACACAGCAAAGCTCTCCACTCCTGGGGATCCATGGGTGCACCACATGGTCGCCTCCAAATATCACACGCCTCACATCCTCAGAAAGGCTTATATAGCAAGGAGTCATTTCCGTGCTCAGAGCATTATCCACTGACAAGGAAAAAGTACTATATTAGTGAGTGCTATGAGGGACAGAGGCTCTGTGGCCCAATTATTCACTTCAGTTGCTTTTCTTCCAAGAAAATACAGAAAAGAGGAAGCCAAGAGAGTTCAGCGCCATGCATCCATGAAGATGAAATGTCATTACAACTCTAAGAAAGCACATACACTATATACTCATTCCTGTTAGAATATATAAGCAAACGCACCATACTGCATGTTCACTCAGTTCGCCCACCTCTGCACAGTTTTTTCAGGACACATATAAAATGCCTGCTGTTTAAAAATCTTCCGTATTATTTGTCTTTAAGATCATCAACAGGTAGACATCACTTTCCCGTGATGTATTTATTGGAATGTAAGTTATGCCTGTTATAGTCTCAAACCTCAAAAATTTGGTAGAAATTAACACACATAAAGTTTATAAGTTTCTGAAAGGAATACTCTGGCTTTACAATATCTCTTTAGCTCCTGATTCAATCTACTCTGTGTTCCTGCCCTCTGGTACCTAGACCTGCTCTCTTGAATGGAGCTAACATGCTTAGGCCATGTTCACAGATCCCTCCCCTTTCAGTTGTTACATATCTGATGGCATTAAAATTGTCCTGATTATGGATATTTTAGTCATTTTTTAAATCAAAATGCTCTGATTTTGTAAATAATAAAGGTTACTTGTAGAATGCATGTGAGTGCACATAGAATAGAATCAATTAAAAAACATTATGCCAAATCTAACCCTCAAAATTGAATTAAATTGAATAAACACGAAATACTGATGCAACAGTGACAACTAGTGTCTCCATAACTACATGATCTGAATACTCTTTGTCCTCTTATTCTACAGACAAAGAATGTACATTGCTTTACATTTTCATCAAACTCTAACTCAGGAAATTGAATTTTGCTCTTTGTAGTATTACTATGCAGATGGAGAAGATGCACATGTTTTGGAAAACTATGTATTACCTAGATGTCAAAAATTATAAAACTTAAATGGAAAAGCCTCGACCAAGTGATCCAATAAGGAAATGATTTGAGGCTGGACTGCCAAGCAAGCTGGCTCTTACCTCTGAAATTGTTGAGCATGTCTAGGACTCCAGTTATGCGCCATGAAGTGAGCTCCGGGTTCACTGGCTGGGGCTTTTGCATCTGTGCCAAATCAGCCCTGCAAAAAAATGGTCTCAGTTATATTTCCAGGCCCAGAGCTAATCACACAGTCATACAAAGATATCATATTTTCATATAAGATATTTCTTCAGAATTCTGCCAGTTTTGGTTAACTGCATGTATATTTTATTCCACATTCTAGGGGCCATACAAATGTTACTTTTTCTGAATTTTATTGCATAAAAACCCAATTTCCCAGATATGTTGTTTTCAGACATTACACAACTTCTAAAGTCATTAAAAGACATTGCGTCCCTCTGCCCATCACACCCCCTGAAGGTATGAAAAAATCCTGGAAATATTTCAGAGAGCAAAAATCTCAGACAAAAGTCTTTGGGACCTCAGCCTGTAACTGTCACTAACGCTAGTGAGTGTCTAACATAGAATATGCACTGAGACAAAAAACTTTAATCTTTTGAGCAAAACAAAGGAGTCTAATTCCAGCCTGAGAACACTGATGCTGAGGGTCCTGAGGCAACCATTTTCCTGAGGTCTTTCCTAGAACTGGGTATATTGTGATGGAGCAGGTCCTAGTCATTGATGCTTTTAGGAACAAAACCTTCCTCCTCAGCCCACCCAGAGGGAATCTCTCTCTTCCCTCTGTCTTTTTTTTTTTTTTTTTTTTTTAACCTCCCACCCCTCTCCAGTAGAAGACAACTATATGATTCCTCAGAGTAATTTTGTATTAAGATCTGTGGGGTGAGGCTGGACAGGATGGATGGACTGAGAAGAACAAACTTCAGAATGGCAAACTGTTTTTACATATATTTGAATTCATACAAATTTTAAGATGAAAACTTTCCAGACCAAAGAGAAGAAGACCTCAGGCCCTCTTTTAAAACAAAAATGGAAATAGCAACTCCGAATGATATTAGTACCTCAATATGTATACATCCCCTTCATTCACAAGAGAATGAACTTTTCAGAAATAGCATTTTTTTAGTGTAAACTCACCTTGCTGATACATTTCTCACATCCTGCAAAAAATAAAAGATAATGTTAATTATGAGATATTTTTCCTTCGACTTTTTTTTCTCATACTCTGGTTTCTTTCTGTTTTACTGTTTTAAAAATGTCAATCTTTTTCTTCCCCTCTAAGGAATCATTCTAGGCTACATTAATAACAGAACCTCAACTAAATAATGAAAAGCTTCATCAGTGGGCATGAAGAAGAAAGGAGCTGAGCAAGAGATGGTGGAGTAAAGCAAAGATATCTAGGTTTCCAGTGTCATTAATTTCCTAATCTTATTTCCAAGGAAAGGTCTGACCACTCATGACAACTATTAAAACAAAACAGAACCATATGAGAAACAGAGTACATGGACATTGATGAGCAACTTTTACAAACCTCGACCAGACAAGGGGAAAACCCTCAACGTCTTCAGCAAATCACTGTTGTATGGGACATCAGAGAGTGAGGAGGAACTAGGGCATATCAATGGAGTATTACTAACCTTCCCCTAGCCTCAAGTTCTAATGATTTTAGATGATCTCTCTGTTAGGATATTACTCCAAATTATATTGAAGAGAATCTTGTTATATGTGTTCTGCTAAAAGATAGCTAAGAAATTTCCCAAAAAGATTACCAAAGAAGTGATATCCAGTAATAAGTGACTGGACAGATGTACTATAATGGTGGGAGTCCAGACAGCATGTGTCACTTAGCTTGGAGCAGTGACATATGCAGGTGACATGTGCATGTCCCTGGCAG
Source organism: Papio anubis (assembly GCF_008728515.1). Lineage (NCBI taxonomy): Eukaryota > Metazoa > Chordata > Mammalia > Primates > Cercopithecidae > Papio > Papio anubis. The sequence continues at coordinate 14,780 of NW_022169500.1, read as the reverse complement.
CAATGTCAGCAAGGACTTCCCTGTCTCTGAGGATGGACCCTCCCTCCTCTGGAGCAGCTCCATTGAGGCATATGGCACGTCTCCCACAGCTCCTGTACATGTCTTTCATCCTTTCTAAATGTTGGGTCATTCTCACTTGACTGTCTTGTAGTTGTTGGAAAAGCTCTCTTGCTTCTCTTTCCAGTGCCTGCTGATGCAGTTGCTCCTCCTCATCGAGTAGATGCATCTTTTTGATATTGAATAGTGGTTTATCACCTTCCTTGTGACACATAGTCCTGCCCAGAGATGTTTGGTTAAAAAAGAATTACATGTTCTCACTCTCCAATAGAAAAGTTCAAATAATTGCATATACTGGGTGTAATCAAGCAATTTGTAAACTCTGCCTCACTCTTGCAAAGAGTCTTGAATATTGCTGTTTTTTGTTTTCTGTCCATCTTTTTCAATATTCCTATTCTCTCTCCTTTTTTAAATCAAAACTTATATAAAGACTCCTGGTTTCTGTCACTGTGATGCTTCTTTACAGTTCTTACTGAGTCAATTATTTCCTCTGTTTATTTCTCTTTTAGGATTTTTCCATATCTGATTCGCCTAAATGTTAAAGAACATTTAGCCATACAACATATTATGCTTTTTTTCTTTTTTACTTTTACTATATTTTAACTCTATATACTCTTCTATTTCTGTCCTCTTCCTCACACCCAGTCTCAGTGAAATGTTGTCTCATCTCCAGTGTGTGAAAAGGTTATACCAACCTTCAAATTTGACTACAATACATATCATGCTATTTATCCAATATACTAGAATTAATTTGGCTAGCTTGTGTGGGCTGCTCTCTTTGCGATTCCTATTATATCAATTGAAATCACTATATTTTCTTGGGATGAAATCACTATCTTTTAACTGGTAGTTGGAATTTAGCTAAAATGTATAAGCCAACATTGTGTTTATTTGCATAAAAATAAAGAAAATACTTTCATTCTTACCACTAAGGAACGAAATTTGCTAGTTTCCTGATTTAGATTATTTTGTGTCTCTTGATTGATTTTCCATAAATAGTCCATTTCCTTTATAAGTTTCTCCTGCAAAAGAAGCAAGAAGCTTAGCAATAATGAAGACAGTATACTAGATTTCATTCCCTTATCAATTAAATAAAAAGGCTGTAATTGAAAGAAACATAAATTCAAGTTAGAGTGGAGTGGTCAGATTTTACCATGTTAAACAGATTTGGTTCTAATAATTTGGATGTGAAAAGTCATAGAAATATAATAGAGAGTTTTAAGGGACCCTTCAGATAATATCATCAATTTTCTGAGAAACTGGCTTTTATATAACATGACTTTGAAAAGTGTTCTTAATTGCTGTTTCCTGTTCCACAGCTCCATTCTATGTCTTGAACAATGTTTCTCAGAAACCTCCTTTGGTAGTCTCCAACACAGCCTTGATTAGAGTGCCAAATTAGTCAGCAACATTGAAAGGACACATTTGCTTGTTGTTATGATGTGTGGAATAATCACCACCACCTCCACCATCTGCATTCTCATCACCATCATTGTCATAGGCCCTCATCATTCTTATTTGGGACTCTATACATATTGAACTGCCTTAGAGGCATCACATACCCTGCATTCCTCAGCAGCCCATCCTATTGGACTGTGGCTGTGAGCCATGTGCTCTGGTGACTCAGAGCAGGGCCCACAGAGCAATCTCTTGTCAGCCTCACAGAAGAGCTCCTTAGTCTCTTCATGGAGCACACAGATATTGTGTGAGTTGTTGATGTTCTGAGGTCTGGTCAGTCTGGCTAGGGAAGCCAGCTTTTTGAGTACAACATTGGTGTTGAAGTCGGGCTTCGCTGAGATTTCTCTGCACTCAGGGCAGCGCATAGGTGCTCTGCCTTCTTCCCAGCAGAAGTAGAGGCAGGGCCTGCAAAAGCTGTGCCCACAGTCAATGGTGACCGGGTCTATGAAGTAGTTCATGCAAATGGAGCAGATGAGCTCATTCTGGAAGGCTTGCAGGGTGTCTGAATCCATATCTCTGAAAATTTAAAAAAAAAGTGAGAATTTCTTTCTCTTATTTTTATTTGCCCCAATGAAAAGGAAAAAAAAAAGCCAGTGGACAATTTTCCTTGTCTACTTGAGTCTGTCCAATATGTCTAATAAGTTAGCTCCAGTATAAACTGAGACATAGTAAATGCAAACGTGCTGGATTTATAAAGTTTTCCCTCAATAGCCATTGAAGATTGGGTCCAGGAATCCCTGAGATACCAAGATCCTTAGATGTTCCAGGCTCTTATTAGTAAATGGTGTGGGATTTGCATGTAACCTAAACCTATCCTCCTGAATACTTTATGTCTAGATTACTTTGAATGCCTAATACAATGTAAATGCTGTATAAATACTTGTAATGCCATACTGTTTAGGAACAGCAAGAAGATTGTTAAAAATATGTATATGTTTGGCAGGACGCAGTTGCCCACACCTGTAATCCCAGCACTTCGGACGGCCGAGATGGGAAGATCACGAGGTCAGGAGACCCAGACCATCCTGGCTAACATGGTGAAACCCCGTTTCTATTAAAAATAGAAAAAATTAGCCAGGGGTGGTGGCATGTGCCTGTAGTCCCAGCTATTCAGGAGGCTGAGGCAGGAGAATTGCCTGAACCCAGGAGGTAGAGATTGTAGTGAGCTGAGATGATGCCACTGCACTCCAGCATGGGTAATAGAGTGAGACTCTGTCTCCCAAAAAAAAAAAAAAAAAAAACAGGACATGTTCAGTACAGTTGCTTTTTCCTTCTTCCTGTACATATTTTTTTCTGAGATTAGTTGAATCCACAGTTATGAAACTTATGAATATGAACAAGCACCTGTGATTGAAATGAGAAAATGAGATGAGAGCCCTCATGGTATTTTTGTTAAACAAGCCATATTCTCAATCATTCCCAGTTACTTAGCAAGCTTAAAGCCTGGGTAGACGGTAAAAGCTGAGGTGATTTCTCAGTCACTTATATAAGCTGATTCTTAATTCTTAGTCTCATTCTTAACCACATTCTTAATCTCGTTCTATGTCTGTCATTCTCTCTCAACGATTCCATGATGATAATATATGACAGACACTTAGTATCTATGCTATTATTCTGTACTCCCTGCCTCCAAACTCACCTATGAATTTTGCTCACACAATTATAAATGAAGTAGGTTTTATCTAAGATTGATTAATCAGAGTGGACTATCAACTCCTAAAATTATCAATCATTAAATTTGTCCTTTTAACTTTAATATCAAAACTTTTCCTTTCACTACATTAATCGTAAATCATATCTATTATTCTTAATTTAGAAAATTTTTTCCCATATTCAATTCAGATGATTAGAGAGAACACTTTCACATTCTGAAATAGTGAATATTTAAACTATAATAATTTACAAGAATTAATCAACAATTAATTATCTTGTAAAATAACAATAAAAGTGAAGATATGTATTAGGTTTTCCACTCTACACTAGAAAATCCAGAAATGCAGTTAATGGAAGCATGGCCACCAATTCACCATTCCTTTTAGTGACTTGGGAGTTGCAGCCTCTTGGGAGCCCTTGTCAGAGGGTTACATCTATTTTTTTTTCCTTCTTTCTTTCTTTCCCTTTTATTTATTTATTTATTTATTTATTTATTTATTTATTTATTTATTTGTTGTTGTTGTTGAGATGCAGTCTCACTCTGTCACCCGGGCTGGAATGCAGTGGCATGATCTCAGCTTACTGCAACATCCGCCTCCCAGGTTCCAGCAATTCTCCTGCCACAGCCTCCCGAGTAGCTGATACTACAGGCACCCGCCACCACGCTATGATAATTTTTTTGTATTTTAAGTAAAAACGTGGTTTCGCCATGTTTGTCAGGCTGGTTTCTAACTCTAGACCTCAAGCGGTCTGCCTGCCTTGGCCTCTCAAAGTGCTAGGCTGCAAACATGAGCCATCGTGCCTGGCCAATTAAAACTATTTTCAACAGCTTTCAAATCTAGTCTACAAACTGCAAATTTTGAAGACACAGCAAATAAGACCTTTGCAATAAGAAGTTTCAAAGTAATTCAACATTTTTTACATTGACTTTGGTGTACATTATAACCATGACTACATGCCAACATTCTAGGGAACATTTTAGGTATTTTATGGGTTCTATCATTGCATGAAACTATCGAAATATATCTTTTCACACTTAAAAAAAAAATCTAACAATACAGAAAATAGTCACATAAGAAGAATCTAATAGCAAGGCACACAAACCAGATGTTACAAATTGAAGATACTTTACATTGATTTTCTGTAAAATCACGAAGACAGTTACTTGTTTGCTTAGAAAAGACCCAAGCATGCTGCCGGGTAAATTTAAAGTATTTTTAAGAGAAAAAGTGAGCATGATGAGTTTACTGCAGATTTTATACTCACAAGGCTATTATGAATGGTCTCAGTCTAGAAGCTCTGTAGATACCGAGATTAGAAGTAACTCCTGGTGCTCCAAAGCCCAGCAGTCACAAATGCAGTGGGTCCTCACTGAAGGAGAGAGAAGTCTCTGGACAAGCATCTTTTTAAAGGGTATGGGCCCAGCAAAGACCACACCCACTTCCTGAGATTGATTAGATTGCACAGAAAGGGGTAAATTGACTGATTAGGTTTATTAAGTATTAAAAACCACACTTGGGGGCCCAAAGCTCAACAGACAAGTTTGGAATGAGATGTAAGAAAGTTGACTTAACACAGGTTATTCAAAGAAATATTTTAACTATAACAATTATTTCATTAAACATTATCACATGTTATTTTTTTTATTTATTTTTTTTTTTGAGACGGTGTCTCACTCTGTCATCCAGGCTGCATTGCAATGACTTGGTATTGGCTCACTGCAACCTCTGCCTCTCGAGTTCAAGTGATTCTCTTGCCTCAGCCTCCCGAGTAGCTGGGATTACAGGCACCCGCCACTACGCCCACCTAATTTTTGTACTTTTAGTATAGACAGGATTTCACCATGATACTCAGACTGATCTTGAACTCCTGACCTCAGGTGATCTGCCCACCTTGGCCTCCCAAAGTGCTAGGATTACAAGCATGAGCCACTGCACTAGGCCACATGCTAATTTTAAAATTTTATTTCTCACTCTGTTTTAAAATTATAATTGCTTAAGTGCCTAGCCGTTATTTATCTGAATATGTTCAAAGATAAAACATTAACTGGGATTACCAACACATCTGTACTGTGTAACTGTCTTGTTTAAAAAAGTACAGCAAGGAACTCAATTGTGTTTCACATGATTGTATATATGATGGTTGATAGAATTAGTTGTAGCAGCCTGTTTTTCTTATTTTTACTATTTTGACTATTTCCTAATGATTGTTTCGACTATTTTCTAATGGATTTACTGTGAATTTTATACTACTATGAATGGTCTCAGTCTAGAAGCTCTGTAGATATCCAGACTACAAGTAACTCCTGGTGCTCTAAAGCCCAGCAGCCACAAATCCGGTGGGTCCTCCCTGAAGGAGAGAGAAATCTCTGGACATGCATCCTTTTAAACTGTATGGGATCACAAAAGACCACACCCACTTCCTGAGGTGGATTAGATTGCACAGAAAGGGGTAAATTGACCGATTAGGTTTATTAAGTATTGAAAACCACACTTGGGGGCCCAAAGCTCAACAGACAAGTTTGGAATGAGAGGCAAGAAAGTTGACTTAACACAGGTTATTCAAAGAAATATTTTAACTATAACAATTATTTCATTAAATATTGCCACATGCTAATTGCTTTTTTGTGTTTTTTGTTTTGTTTTGTTTTTTGAGATGGTATTTCACTCTGTAGCCCAGGCTGGAGTGGAATGGCTCGGTCTCAGCTCACTGCAACCTCTGCCTCTTGAGTTCAAGTGATTCTCCTGCCTCAGCCTCCCAAGTAGCTGGGATTACAGGCACCCACCACTAAACCCAGCTAATTTTTGTACTTTTAGTAGAGACGGGGTTTCACCATGTTGCTCAGGCTGATCTTGAACTCCTGACCTCAGGTGATCTGCCCACCTCTGCCTCCCAAAGTGCTGGGATTACAAGAGTGAGTCACTGCACCGGGCCATATGCTAACTTTAAAATTTTGTTTCTCACTGTTTTAAAATTATAATTGCTTAAGTGCCTAGCCGTTATTTATCTGAATATGTTCAAAGATAAAACATTAACTGGGATTACCAGCACATCTGTACTGTGTAACTCTCTTGTTTAAAAAAGTACAGCGAGGAACTCAATTGTGTTTCACATAATTGTATATATGATGGTTGATGGAATTAGTTGTAGCAGCCTGTTTTTCTTATTTTTACTATTTTATGACTATTTCATAATGATTGTGTTATATGAAAATAAAATCTGTTTTTTATTAATTCACCTTTTTCAATAATTTCAAAAACTGATAATTTACATATATATGTACATAACTATATCAATGTTATGTATTCATATTTTAAAAATTATGTAATAATTATTTACACAATAATAATAATTATTATTACTTTTTTTTGAGATGTTGTCTCCCTCTGTCACCTTGGCTGGAGTGCAATGGTATGATCTTGGCTCACTGCAACCTCTGTCTCCCAGGTTCAAATGATTCTCCTGCCTCAGACTCCCGAGTAGCTGGGATTACAGGTGTCTGCCACCATGACCGGCTAATTTGGGTATTTTTAGTCAAGATAAGGTTTCACCAAGTTGGCCAGGCTGGCCTCGAACTCCTGACATCAGGTGATCCGCCCATCTCAGCCTCCCAAAGTGCTGATATTACAGGCATGCGCCTTGGCACCTGGCTGCTATTTACACAATAATTATGTGCATAATTACCTTTAACAGTGCATGAAAGTTATTTTTAACACAGTTGCCATGCTAATAGATTTTGTTGTCATTTACCATGATTTAATAAGTTCAAAAATTATCTAATGTTTGGGGATTTAGGTCATTTCTATAAACTGAAAATTACAAACCTTGCTAGAAGTTGAAAAAGTAAAAATCTATATAAAAATCACCATTTATATATTAATAGACATTTAAAAAATTATAAAATTCATAAAAGCCAACATATCCTAGGAAAAGATGAAGTGGCTGTCTTTTTAATCAGTCCATGGCATTGCAAATTAGTATGTTTTCTGAAGTGTGTTTAGTCAGCATTATGCTTCAAAAATACATCCAATAAAGTTAAGAAAAGGTATTAATCATAGATATACGTGCAGACTTTTCCAGAAATGTTGTTCTTTGAAAACTGCTTCAAACACTTCTTAAAATGTTGCATATTATCTAGCTAAGTGTAGAGGAAGAAAGACTTTCTAGCATTCTCTCTTCTCAGTAAAATTCCAATTCTATATTCTATAGACTGCCCTGTATGAGACAGAAATAAACAATAAGCAACTTATGAGATGCATATAAAAGAATACAAAATAATTGCAAATTTTAGTGCTAGTAACTGAAAAAGTTATTATCTATTTTACTACAACTGTGTTCCCATGCAGGATAGGTAAGAGAGAAAAAGCAGTATTTCCTTGCCTAATTAGAAAATACCCTGTCATTCAAAGTGAAAATATCAGACATTTATTGATTACCAACTCTGTGCTAAAAACTGTTCTGAGTGCTTTACATGTTCTAACTTACTTAATTCCTACAACAACCCCATGAGATAAATAATATGTTATACTGATTTAAAGATTAAGAAATGTGAGAACAGGAAACTTCAATAATTTGCCCAAAGACATATTCTAATGAAGTAGGAGAGCTAGGGTTTGAAACCAGGCAGTCTCTGAAAACAGCTTTCCTTTCAGTGACATGACATACGTTGCCAAAGTCTGTTCCTAAGCCACCAAATTACATACAATATTTTTGGGGGATGCTTCTTGCATGCTGGCAGAATTGATTAAAAGTTCACAAATCTTTCAAGCATTGTGCAGGTTTTAGTCCTTTGTTTTGAATACTAATATGCACACTGTCCTACATCTACCATACTGTCCAACTCTCTATCAATGACATGACAAAAAGCCTGTGAGCATGCTCAGCTAAACCCCATAACAAAGGCATTGTGGAAATCCTAGTGTGCAGTGCAACTCTTCTTTTCAAAGCACAGAATGTCTCAGAGGGTCTCTTACGTGCACTATTCTGATCACTCACAAAATGAGTGTCTACTGTGAACTCTCCTTACTGGTAAGGATTCGAGCCAAAATAGTAACAAACCTGCACATTCTGCATATGTATCCTGAAAATTAAAGTAAATTTTTAAAAAGTGTAAATAAAAAACAAGACTAAGTCCTTAAGGAGCTCATGGTCTAGTAGTTGATGGAAAGGAAGGGACAGTCATCCTAAAAGTCTTCCTAAAAGAAACAATACCTAAGCTAAAAGCCAAAGGATGAGGGTAGTCTTATCTTTTCTGATAGTAAAGTCTATGTGAGAGCAGTGGTCATGAGAAAAGATTTCGGGACGTGGCATGGTGGCTCATGCCTGTAATCCCAGCACTTTGGGAGGCCTAGGTGGTTTGACCAGTCAAGCTGAGAAGTTTAAGGTCAGCCTAGGCAACATTGGAAACTCCATCTCCACAAAAAATAGAAAAATTAGACAGGCATGATGGTGCACGACTGTAATCTCAGCTACTTGGGAATCTTAGTCTGGACGATTGCCTGAGCCCAGGAGGCAGACTTTGCATTGAGCCGGGATTGTGCCACTGACTCTCGCCTGGGGGACAGAGTGAGATCCTGTCTCATACACACAAGAGAATATTAGTTCTGTCCTCTTGCTGGTGATATCCTCCAATTGCATCTAGGCCAGAATGCTTGCTGAAATGCAAATGTGCCTATATTCCTACCTGCTTAACCTCATTATGGGATTTTGATAAACTACAAGAAAGTAGTTACACTCCTCTCGATGTCTTCCAAAATGTACTTAATGTATTTGGTGCTCAGTGTACAAATTGTTCTTCCCACAAATGCCTTGGATTTTTAGTAAAGGAGAGTTCTTTGTATTTCTTTAACTTGCCACAATCATCAATACTTCTATTATTTTTGTATAACATGATTACCTTGTCAGTGGAAAAATATAAATAGTAGTTTGAATGGCTGTGGCATTTGCTTGATAGAGATTGATGATCCTGGAAATTATATGCTTAGACATTTCCACCTATCAGAAGATACTGTCAGGAATGAGAATCTATTGAGTGTTTGCATTAGAGACATGTTCACAAAATCAAAAGTACAAAAAATCATTCCAAATGTACAACAGTAGAAAATGAATAAATATATTTTGTGATGCACCGTTTATCCAACTTTGGGTTATCCACTACAAACTCACTCTTGCTTGTTTACATAAATAGATCTGGATCCTTTAAATACTTTCCCTTTGCCACATGTTATGATGTCAATCTTTGTGAGTAGAAAGCTTTGGAGAGAAATTCCAAAAAAGTGCTTCCAATCTGCTTTGGAAATGACACCTCCAGTGTCTGGCCTGGAGGACATACAGGGATACACCAATGCCCAGATCGTGTAGTTCAGGCTGCTGCTATAGCACCCACTTCCTGAAGTTCACTGGGGCCCATGAGAACTCAGCAGCCGTGAGCTTCTCCTGATACTACCACTTCCCATATTTGCAGTGGAGCCGTCTGGCATGACATTTCTTCATAAACAGCTTCACCAGTGGCCCAGAAGGCAAGTCTCTGGGGAGCTCTGAAGTGTGGATTTAAAGCAAGTTTTTCAAGAGCAACAATACAGCAACTTCTAAACATTCAGTGAGGCCAAGGGGTGAGAGGACTCTCCATTGACTACTCCAGCTTCACCCTGGAAACAACGGCAATTCCTTATATGTGTCATCACGTATTATTTAGACTTCTCCTTACATTCTACTAGACAGTATTTCCTTGCTCAACTGCTGTTATAATTAATCATTCTATACATTAACTTTCCCTATTCACATTATTATATGTTTTCTCTTTCTTGACGGACCATGAATCCTACTTTCATTTGAATAAATGCTATCCATCTATCTGTCTACTTACCTATCTATCTATCTGAACTGCTTAAGACAGTGAAAAAATCCAAGTACCATAAAACTTAACATGGTATGATTTTATTTTAAAAATTTCAAAACTACCTAAAGTCAAACCATGAAACATGTAAATAATACAGCCTTGTGTGATAAAATTATAAAGAATACCACAGGAAATAAAGGTAAACATAAAATTCAAGAAAGTGAAAAAACGCAACTGTCATTAGTGCATGGGGAACCCAAAGATATTGGAAATGTTATTTTCTTAATATGGTTAGTAAGTTCACAGATATTCATTTCATTATTATTTTTCTCTATACTTCTATGTTCCATGATAGTCTTTTATATAAATAAAATATTTTCAATTAAAAAATAATGATATCTTATGCTATAGAAGGATTACATTTACTAAAAGTGTAATTTAACCAGTGTCCCAACTAGTGTGCTGAGATCGTGATCCTCTCAGCCTTGGGGGCCCCAGGCAGGGCGTGAGAACTCTGACTTGGAGTAGTTGTGCATATTCTGCACTGTGCTGTATGACAAACTGATGTTTTCCCATGTGTGAAGAGACATGAACACATTAGACTTGATTCCCCGATAATGCCAGATGAGAGTTTTATGATATTTGTCTATTCCCCTTGGATTTAATACTGAGTTTGATTCTTCCACTTCAGAATAACCTTGTATGATTATAAATTTTAATTTTTTTATTTTTTAATCCATTACAAGACAATAAAAGAAAACACATATGCAAACATATATATGGACACTCACATAACTGTATATAATATCCAGCTTTATGTCTAATATACTAATTTAAAAATTCATCAGTAGAACCTATCATGGTTCTTTCTGAGTGATATACCACACAAATTCTATATAGGTTCTCTAAAGAATCCCCATAGGCTACTTGTTTCAAAGCCTCTGAAACTGCCTGCACTGTGAAGGCTGCAACAGAAATTTTTCTCTTCACTTCTCCCCTAGCCTTGCAAGGGTCCACTTTGCTTTTCATTTCAAACAGAGCATTAGAAATTCCTGGAAATGACTCCCCTGAATACTTGCTGTGGCTGCTTGGAGCATAGGTGACATGCCTGTTGATAAAACAACATGCTGTTCACTAGTTTCCCAAATTATATAGAGGAGAAACGCAAGAGCACTCTACAATTCTAACATTGAATATTTCTAATTTAACAATTTGAATCAGCCACATGTCAACAGAACTTCCACATTCAATCATCTCTAAAGACTCCTGTGGCCGAGTGCAGTGGCTCAAGCCTGCATGCCCAGCAATTTGGGAGGCCGAGGTGGGTGGATCATGAGGTCAAGAGTTCAGGACTAGCCTGGACAGCATGGTGAAACCGCGTCTCTACTAAAAATACAAAATAATTAGCCAGGCACAGTGGCACGTGCCTGTAATCCCAGCTACTCAGGAGGCTGAGGCAGGAGAATTGCTTGAACCTGGCAGGCGAAGGTTGCAGTGAGCCGAGATGGTGCCACTGCACTCGAGCCTGGGCTCCAGAGCGAGACTCTGTCTCAAAAACAAAACAAAACAAAACAAACAAAAACAACCAACAAAACAAACAAAAATGTAAAGTGGTAAGTGGTTCTATGCTACAATAGTAGCAACGATATAGTAACCACAGCAATCACGCTCGGTATTAAAGTAATTACTGACGATTTTTCTAATTCTTTAAGATAAGCTACATACAGTTGATATTAGTATTTCACAGAGGAGGAAACTGAGGTCTGAGAAATCAAGTGACTAAATGATTTGTCCCAAGGCACATTACAAGTAAGTGCTGAATTTTTATTATATTACAATAAATTATAGCACAACTGTGATCATCAAAGTCTTGTGATTAGCCAAACTTCTATTGTGTTTTTTGTCCTTTTTAAAAACATCACAGTACTATGTTAGAATATTTAACATAAAACATGAAGAATCATCAAAAGCAATTTTGTATTGTTTCACATGACCACGGCAGAAGAATGTTTATAGAATGGGCTAAGACGGTTCACACAACAGACCTAGAAAGGAAGGACAAATGAAAGTAAAGAGAGAAGGCCAGGAGCTGTGGCTCATGCCTGTAATCTCATAAATTTGGGAGGCTGGGCTGGAAGGATTGCTTGAGGCCTGGAATTGTAGACCATCCTGGGCAACATAGGGATACTCTGTCTCGACAAATCTAAGAACAAATATTAGTTGGGCATCGTGGCACGTGACTGTAGTCCTAGTGATTTTGGAGGTTGAGGTGGAAAGATTGATCAAGCTCAGGAGTTTGAGGCTGCAGTGAGCTGAGATTGCACCACTGAACTCCAGTTTGGGAGACAGTGTGAGACCCTGTCTCTTAAGAACAACAACAACATAAGTGGGGTCGATGGGTAAGTTAAAAAATATGTTGCCATTGGACAACCAATCAAACTGTTTGAAACATGCTCTTACTCCCGATCCTGACCCTTTGATAATCCCTGGACAGAAAGATGGAGCCTTTTCTGGCTGTCCAATGACCTAAGACCTTCGACAATATATATAAGATCAACCTGGGGATAGTCAATGTTTGGCAGAAAAAAATTGCAATAGTCAACATTTAGGGGGGATAAAAACCTCTAAATATAAAAAATGGGAAAAAGAATAAATAAATATATATTTATTATATAAATTATATGTGGAGAGATTTACTCAGTTTTCTGTATACATAAACAAAAATATATTCAAAATAGTAAAGGGACTAGAATTATACACACAAGAATATAACCATGACTTTATATTTTTCTGATGGAATTAGGGAGATATTTCTTTTCTGTTGTTGCTTTCTTGATCTTTACATTTTCTAAAATAAACATATATTCTTTTAAAAGAAGAAACAAAAAGATACTGAAAATAGAGCTATGCAAAATTATATTACATTGTTTGAGGAAATACGATATTTATCATTTACTACATATATTTTGAAATTTTCTATTGGATTGTAAGAAATCAACTATGATATTTATCCACAGTCCAAAGAAAAGGAAAAAGTGATATTATAAGAGGGAGTCATTTTTTATTTTCCTACCTATAAAAATCCCTATCTGGTAACCCTAAGGATCAATAAATGCTCGTTACAGAAACATCGGTTGATCATTCATAATTCTTAATAATATTGGAATGAGAAATGAACATAGTTATAACTTCATGGAAATGTATCTCTACACACAAAAATAAAAGATTTCAAGATAAACCCAGATTTAATCAGTCATCTCTGGGAATTGGTTCCAAGACCCTGATAGATATCAAAATTTGTGCATACTTAAGTCCTGCAGAAAAGACCCGTATATATGAAAAGTTAACCCTTCTTCTGTGGAATTAACAAGCTGAATGTGAACAAACAACTAAACAAATCAAATTGATCTATCAGAATAATAATCCAGATTTTAGTATAAATTATTTAATATTTCATCTTTTCAAGTGATTTTCAGAATAATGTAAGTACAGCATTCTCAGAGTCTGATAAGACTTTCTGGATTACCTTGCTCTGCCTCAGTGAGGAAAGGTAGCTGTGTATGTGGGATCTGAAGTCACATCTGACCTCCCTTGCATTAACTGGCCATAATGTAACTCTCACCACATGCTTAATGCCCTTTGACATCCTGGTCTTCATATTGTTAAGACAGTGAAGTAGGCAATAATATAAAACAGAAAATATTTCTGAAATACATGGTTAAGAGTCCAAATGGAATGTAACAGTTTTGTTTTATTTACTTTTGTTTTTTAGAAAAGCATTCATAATTCTCTTACTTTACATTATTCATTAGTTCTTTATTAGCCACATCTGAGGTTCTCAGATTCAAGCTCATGTAATGAGTGTCATTCTTTGATAAAAGTTCTAACATATCAAAGCTAAAGGAAAAATAATTGTTGAGATTTATTCCATAGAAATAAATTTATTCGCTTAAAAGCCTTTTTTCTGGATTTATGTCCTTCCTACTTTGTGATATTTTTAACAAAATCATTTACTGTATGCAATACTAATATTTGAAAATATAAGTTTGAAAACAAAAAAAAAAAATTGGCAAAATAAAGCTTACCATCTTTAAAAATAAAAAGTTGGCCCCCATATGTGTGGGTTTCTTTCCTTCAGTACTGTATTTTATTTCATTTTCTTAAGAAATGGAGTCTCACTCTTTCATCAGGCTGGAGTGCAGTGGCTTGATCATACCTCACTAAAGCCTCAAACTCCAGGGCTCAAGCAATCCTCCTTTCTCAGCTTCCTAAGTACCTGGGATTACAGTGAATAAAACTGTATTTTCTATCCACCTTTGCCTGCTGATGTGAAATCTACAGATAGAAAGGGCTGACTATATATTTTTTTAAAAAAATTGTGGCACGGGCGTGGTGGCTCACTCCTGTAATTCCAGCATTTTGGGAGGCCAAGGCGGGCAGATCACTTGAGGTCTGGAGTTTGAGACCAGTCTGACCAACATGGAGAAACCCCGTCTCTACTAAAAATACAACAAATTAGCCAGGCGTGGTGGCGCATGCCTGTAATCCCAGCTACTTGGGAGGCTGAGGCAGAAGAATCGCTTGAACCCGGGAGGCAGAGGTTGCAGTGAGCCGAGATTGCACCACTGCACTGCAGCCTGAAACTCCGTCTCAAAAAACAAAAACAAACAAACAAAAAAATTGTTCTTAAGTAGACCTGTGCATTTCAAATCAGTTTTGTTGAAGCATGAAATGCCTATTTTAAATTTCTATAATATGCAAATTAAAAACAATA
>NW_022169499.1:0-1050 GCF_008728515.1 Papio anubis | reverse complement strand
TATTGCTCTAAATAATTTTTTAAAATATGCCTTATTAGATGAGGAAAACTGAAATATTTTTGTACAAGCCTTTTACTGTAGAACAATGGGACAGAATAAAGGTAGCTCACAAAATAAGGGAACATTTCTTGCCTGTTTTTTATTTTTATTTTTTTCTCCAAATTCTTCTGTTCAGGTCCAGATAGATGGGCTACGTTTCCTTTCTATTAACTGAGGAGACAGAGATGAAAGGACTGGAGCATGTCATCACTGTCTTAAATGTACTGAAACCCTAACAGCGTTAGCTGAAAAAATGTCCAAAGTGGCCATGAAACCAAATTTAAATGACAAACTCCAAAATGATCTATGCTAGAATCCCAAGGCAGTCAGGGAAAACTGGTTCCATGGAGGAAGGTAGTCAAAGAAATAAGCAGATGACCTACACCCTCATCCAATATGTGTGATGTACTTGGGGAGAAAGTAACCTCTTTACTCATCTACATAGGTTCATGAGTCATGAAAACACATGTCCCCACACCAAGCTGGTCAATACAAGACCTCGAACTGCATCACGTAAACCCTTTCTCAGGAGCAAAGTCTAGAGAATCTGAAATGGTGAGCTTTTTTTTTTTTGAGACGAAGTCTCACTCTGTTGCCCAGGCTGGAGTGCAATGGTGTGATCTTGGCTCACTGCCACTTCCACCTCCTGGATTCAAGTGATTCTCCTGCCTCAGCCTTCAGAGTAGCTGGGATTATAGTTGCCCGTCCCCATGCCCAGTTAGTTTTTGTATTTTTAGTAGAGACGGGGTTTCACCATGTTGGCCAGCCTGGTCTTGAACTCCTGAGCTCAAGTGATCCACCCACCTCGGCCTCCCAAAGTGCTGGGATTACAGGCATGAGCCACCGTGCCGAGCTGTGAGCCTATATCTTAATCAAAGTCCTGAAAATAACCTTGAAGAAGACTCCCTGAAAATGAGGAACAACAGGAGAAACAACGGACCTGGAATCTGCAGACCTGGGTTGGAATTCTGGCTCTGTCACTTTCTGGTGAAGTGACTTGAGTAATGAACA
>NW_022169498.1:0-1050 GCF_008728515.1 Papio anubis | reverse complement strand
GAAAGAAATTTTCTGAGAAACTGCTTAGTATTCTTTGAATTCATCTCACAGAGGTACAGCTTTCCACTCAAGAAGCCGCTCGCTAAGCCTGTTCTTGTGGAAATCGCAAAGTGATATTTGGGACCCGTAGAGGGCTATGGTGAAATAGGAACTATCCTAAGAGAAAAACTGGAAAGAAGCTTCCTGAGAAACTGCTTTGTGATGTCTGACTTCCACTCACAGACTTACATCTGTATTTCGTGGATCTCTTTGCTAGCCTTATTTCTGTGGAACCTGAGAACAGATATTTCGGATCCCTTTAAAGACTCCAGGGCCAAAGGAAATATCCTCCGATAACAAAGAGACAGAAGCTTTCTGAGAAACTTTTTTGTGTTCTGTGAAATCATCTCACAGAGTTACAGCATTCCCATAAAGAAGCTTCCAGTAAGACCGTTCTTGTGGAATATGCAAAGTGATATTTGGAAGCCCATAGAGGGCTATGGTGATAAAGGAAATATCCTGAGATGAAATATGGAAAGAAGCATTCTGGGAAACTGCTTATTGTTCCGTGAATTCATCTCACAGAGTTACAGCATTCCCCTCAAGACGCGGCTCGCTAAGTCTGTTCTTGTGGAATTCGCAAAGTGATATTTGGAACAGGTACAGCGCTATGGTGAAAAGGGAAATACCCTCAGAGAAAAACTGGAAAGAAGCTTTTTGAGAAACTGCTTTGTGATGTGAGACTTCCACTCACAGGATTACATCTGTATTTCATGGATCTCTTTGCTAGCCTTATTTCTGTGGAATCCGAGAACAGATATTTCAGATCCCTTTGAATACTGTAGGGCCAAAGGAAATATCCTCCGATAACAAAGAGAAAGAAGCTTTCTGAGAAACTTCTTTGTGTTCTGCGAAATCATCTCACCAAGCTACAGCTTTCCCTCAAGAACCCTTTCGCTAAGACAGTTCTTGTGGACTTTGCAAAGTGATATATTGAAGCCCATCGAGGGCTATGGTGAAAAAGCAAATATCCTCAGATGAAATCTGGAAAGAAGCTTTCTGAGAACCTGC
>NW_022169497.1:0-1050 GCF_008728515.1 Papio anubis | reverse complement strand
GAGCGAGCCCTGGAGAGGCCGAGACTCGAGGCCAGCGTGGGCCTGCAAAGTCCGCCGGCAGGAGGAGCTGGGCCTGGAGAGGCTGACCTGAGGAAGTCTGGCAGCTGGGGAGGCCCTGCGAGGCAGGATCTGGGCCTTCCGGCACAGCCAGAAGTAAAATCGCAGCCTGTAGAAGTCACCTGGGGGCAGCAGCTGGGCCTGGAGAGGCCAATGAAAGGCAGGAGCGGGGCCTTCAGAGGCCGACTTGTGGACATTTTGGGCCTGGATTTTGTGGCCTGGACTTGAGTCCTGTTGGGCCTCCTGCAAAGAGGCAGGAGCTGGGACTAAAGAGGCCATTGTAAGGCAGGAGCTGCGCCTGTACAGGCTGCCGGGAGTCAGAAGATGGGCCTCATGAGGCCACTCTAAAACAGGAGCTGGGTCTTGGAAGGTGGCCATGAGGAAACCTGGCCCTTGCTAGGGCAATGAGAGGCAGGAGCTGGGTCTGGTGAGGTCAACTTGAGAAAGTTCTGGGCCTGGAGAGAAGACTGGGAGGCAGGAGCTGGGTCTAAAGAGGCCGTTGTAATGATGGACCTGGGCCAGTGGAGGCTGTTGTGAGGCAGTAGCCTCATCCGCGGAGACTGCTGTGAGGTAGGGTATGGGTCTAAATAGACCATTGTGAGTCATGAGCTTGGTCTGTAGAGGCCGATTGGAGAAAGTTCGGGGCCTGGAGAGGTTTCAGAGGCTGTTGAGAGGCAAGACCTGGGCCAAAATATTCAAGTATGTTACATTTATTAGGTACTTTATTTCCTTTATTAAATTGTAATAGATGAAAAGTAATTCTAGAACTCACCATAATGTAGAATCAGTGGGCATGTTATGCTTGTTTTCCTGCGACTAGATGGTCCCATCTGAGCATAGAAGGTGACAGCTTAGGCATTAGATTCTCATAGGGACAAAAGCACAACCTAAATCCCTCACATGCACGGTTCACAACAGGGTGCGTACTCCTATGAGAATCTCATGTTGCTGCTGACCTGAGAGAAGGTGGAGCTCAGGCAGGAATGTGAGCAA
>NW_022169496.1:0-1050 GCF_008728515.1 Papio anubis | reverse complement strand
GGTGCCCCACTCTACTGGTACCAATTTACTGTATAAGTATATATTTTGACACTGCTGATAAAGACATAACTGAGACTGGGCAATTTACAAAAGATAGAGGTTTAATTGGACTTACAGTTCCACGTGGCTGGGGAAGCCTCACAATCATGGTGGAAGGCAAGGAGGAGCAAGTCACATCTTACACAGATGGTGGCAGGGAAAGAGAGAGCTTGTGAGGGCAACTCCATTTTCAGAACCATCAGATCACCTGAAATCCATTCACTACCACGAGAACAGCATGGGAAAGACCCACCCCATAATTCAATCATCTCCCACAGGGTCCCTCCCACAACAGGTGGGAATTATGGGAGCTACAAGGTGAGCTTTGGGTGGGGACACAGAGCCAAACCATATCACCCTAGAACAAATGGATTTAACAGATATTTACAGAACATTCTACTCAACAACTGCAGAACATGCATTATTTTCATCAGCACATACATGGAACATCCTCCAAGATAGACGTTATGATAGGCCACAAAACGAGTCTTAATAAGTTTAAGAAAATCAAAATTATATGAAGTACCCTCTTAGACCACAGTGGAATAAAACTGGAAATTAACTCCAAAATAAATCCTCAAAGCTATACAAATACATAGAAATTAAATAATCTGCTCCCAAATGATCTTTGGGTCAACAATGAAATCAAGATGGAAATTTTAAAAATCTTTGAACTGAACCACAATAGCGACACAGCTTATCAAAAACTCTGGGAGGGCCAGGCACGGTGGCTCACGCCTGTAATCCCGGCACTTTAGGAGGCCGAGGTGGGTGGATCACCTGAGGTCAGGAGTTCGAGACCAGCCTGGCCAACATGGTGAAACCCTGTCTCTGCTAAAAATACAAAAATTACCGAGGTGTGGTAGTGTGTGCCTATAATCCCAGCTACTCGGGAGGCTGAGGCGGGAGAATCACTCGAACCCAGGAGGTAGTGGTTGCAGTGAGCCAAGATTGTGCCACTGCACTACAGCCTGGGCAACAAGAGCGAAACTCTGTCAAAAAAAAAAAAAA
>NW_022169495.1:0-1050 GCF_008728515.1 Papio anubis | reverse complement strand
ACCTCCCTGTATGGCCCCTGTGTCTGTCCTCTGTTATGACACCTGGTTTGTACTTGTGTCTCCTGTTTCTCTGTCTCTGTTGGTACAGACCTCGCCAAGTGAGTCTCTCTCCATAAGAATCCCACACTCATCTTCCTCATGACAACCTGGGGCTTCCAAGTCCTGGATCATTCACTCTGTGTCCCAGTGACAATGAGAAGAATGTCCGGACACTCTCACCTGTGATCACGATGTCCAGGGGGTCACTGGGAGCTGACAACACATAGCGGGAGTGAGTGACAGAACCGTAGCATCTGAAGGTCCCTGCACGGTCAGACGTCGTGGAATTGATGGAATAGTTGGCCTGGGAACCCCCACCATGGAGCTCTCCAACAAGGTGCAAGGGCTTCTCAAAGTTCACCTCACTGTGCAGAAAGAAGTGCTCAAACACGGTATCTGACGAACATTGTAGGGTGACCGTCTCTCCTGATTTCACCAGGGGACCTGGGAGGGCCAGGAGGGAAGGTTTTTTGTGGACTCCTAGAAAGAGAGGTTGTGAGTTTAGAAGGCGTCTCCCTTTGTCATCGTATACATGGCACCTGGAATGAGTGAGGGTTCCCCTCCCGGCTGTCTGTCTCTCTCCTCCCTCTCTGTGTCTCCCTGTCTTTTATCCCCTGGTGCAGGTCCCTTCATCTGTGTCCCTCCCTCTTCTCTGTCCGTCTGTCTCTAGTAGCCTCGGACGCCCTTCCTACTGGGCTCAGCCTCATCCCTTAGGCTGTTGTATCTGTTTCCCACTCATCTCTTTCCTGCTGTCTATGTGAGGGTGGAAGCGGAACCACAGCAGGCTGCATGTCCAGGCTCTCAGCAGCCTGGTTCAATCTGTTTTGGACAAACTGGAGTCCCTGGCGGGAGGTATGAACTGATCAGTAAGGCAGGCACCAGTGTCCACACCCCCTGTTCCTGGTGGGGATTGGGAGCCTCTCCTGCCATGCCTGTGCCTTCTCCATGGCCTCAGCTTCCACAGGGTGGCTCCTGGTGCTGGTTCCAGGAGCATCGACCCCTCCCTATGTG
>NW_022169494.1:0-1050 GCF_008728515.1 Papio anubis | reverse complement strand
CCAACCTGGGTAACAGAGTGAGACTCTGTCAAAAAATAATAATAATCAGCCGGGTGCGGTGGCTCAAGCCTGTAATCCCAGCACTTTGGGAGGCCGAGACGGGCGGATCACGAGGTCAGGAGATCGAGACCATCCTGGCTAACACAGTGAAACCCCATCTCTACTAAAAAATACAAAAAACTAGCCGGGTGGGGTGGCAGGCGCCTGTAGTCCCAGCTACTCGGGAGGCTGAGGCAGGAGAATGGCATAAACCCGGGAGGCGGAGCGTGCAGTGAGCTGAGATCTGGCCACTGCACTCCAGCCTGGGCAACAGAGCGAGACTCTGTCTCAAAATAATAATAATAATAATAATAATAATCTTAAATCTTATTCATGATTCAAAGTTCATGCATTCACCTCCTTTGTGAGGCCTTCTTCATTTCCCTCCCTTCTTCCTCTTCTTCCTCCATAATATAAGTATTAATCCCTTTTCATTTTCCCTGTAGTGCATGGTTTACAATTATTGTCTAGCATTTATGTTTTATCACATTGTATTACAGTTTGTGTGATCATTTGCATAGACACATATCCATATATTGTGTTCAGGGTTGACTGTCCAAAATTATCACATCAACTATTTCAGTCCCTAATATATAGAAATCTCTCAATAGATATTATTAAGTATTTACATATACATCTTAAATGTTACATTTTAAATGTTATTTCTACTAACAATGACGAATGTGGTTTTCAGCCAAATGTCTACTCGCATTTCTGTTTTAGAGATGATAGCAGCCTATGCACTTGCTATCCTCTCAAAATCTCTAGCTCGGAACAGCAAGGTTAAAAATTACCACTGTTTTCCATGATGACTCTGTTACGCTCTCTAAACACTCTCCATTTTGGTTTTGTTCTTACCCATTCCTTTTTACCAGCCCCATTGCAATCAGAGACAGAACATTTGGGGTTTTAGTAACTTGCATAGCATGTGGAAATACGAAAAGCCACAGAAATGTGTACTTTGAAAAACAAAAAATTTAAGATCTTCTTTATTAAACAAGAAAATAAAGA
>NW_022169493.1:0-1050 GCF_008728515.1 Papio anubis | reverse complement strand
ACCTCCCTGTATGGCCCCTGTGTCTGTCCTCTGTTATGACACCTGGTTTGTACTTGTGTCTCCTGTTTCTCTGTCTCTGTTGGTACAGACCTCGCCAAGTGAGTCTCTCTCCATAAGAATCCCACACTCATCTTCCTCATGACAACCTGGGGCTTCCAAGTCCTGGATCATTCACTCTGTGTCCCAGTGACAATGAGAAGAATGTCCGGACACTCTCACCTGTGATCACGATGTCCAGGGGGTCACTGGGAGCTGACAACACATAGCGGGAGTGAGTGACAGAACCGTAGCATCTGAAGGTCCCTGCACGGTCAGACGTCGTGGAATTGATGGAATAGTTGGCCTGGGAACCCCCACCATGGAGCTCTCCAACAAGGTGCAAGGGCTTCTCAAAGTTCACCTCACTGTGCAGAAAGAAGTGCTCAAACACGGTATCTGAGGAACATTGTAGGGTGACCGTCTCTCCTGATTTCACCAGGGGACCTGGGAGGGCCAGGAGGGAAGGTTTTCTGTGGACTCCTAGAAAGAGAGGTTGTGAGTTTAGAAGGCGTCTCCCTTTGTCATCGTATACATGGCACCTGGAATGAGTGAGGGTTCCCCTCCCGGCTGTCTGTCTCTCTCCTCCCTCTCTGTGTCTCCCTGTCTTTTATCCCCTGGTGCAGGTCCCTTCATCTGTGTCCCTCCCTCTTCTCTGTCCGTCTGTCTCTAGTAGCCTCGGACGCCCTTCCTACTGGGCTCAGCCTCATCCCTTAGGCTGTTGTATCTGTTTCCCACTCATCTCTTTCCTGCTGTCTATGTGAGGGTGGAAGCGGAACCACAGCAGGCTGCATGTCCAGGCTCTCAGCAGCCTGGTTCAATCTGTTTTGGACAAACTGGAGTCCCTGGCGGGAGGAATGAACTGATCAGTAAGGCAGGCACCAGTGTCCACACCCCCTGTTCCTGGTGGGGATTGGGAGCCTCTCCTGCCATGCCTGTGCCTTCTCCATGGCCTCAGCTTCCACAGGGTGGCTCCTGGTGCTGGTTCCAGGAGCATCGACCCCTCCCTATGTG
>NW_022169492.1:0-1050 GCF_008728515.1 Papio anubis | reverse complement strand
GAGCGAGCCCTGGAGAGGCCGAGACTCGAGGCCAGCGTGGGCCTGCAAAGTCCGCCGGCAGGAGGAGCTGGGCCTGGAGAGGCTGACCTGAGGAAGTCTGGCAGCTGGGGAGGCCCTGCGAGGCAGGATCTGGGCCTTCCGGCACAGCCAGAAGTAAAATCGCAGCCTGTAGAAGTCACCTGGGGGCAGCAGCTGGGCCTGGAGAGGCCAACGAAAGGCAGGAGCGGGGCCTTCAGAGGCTGACTTGTGGACATTTTGGGCCTGGATTTTGTGGCCTGGACTTGAGTCCTGTTGGGCCTCCTGCAAAGAGGCAGGAGCTGGGACTAAAGAGGCCATTGTAAGGCAGGAGCTGCGCCTGTACAGGCTGCCGGGAGTCAGAAGATGGGCCTCATGAGGCCACTCTAAAACAGGAGCTGGGTCTTGGAAGGTGGCCATGAGGAAACCTGGCCCTTGCTAGGGCAATGAGAGGCAGGAGCTGGGTCTGGTGAGGTCAACTTGAGAAAGTTCTGGGTCTGGAGAGAAGACTGGGAGGCAGGAGCTCGGTCTAAAGAGGCCGTTGTAATGATGGACCTGGGCCAGTGGAGGCTGTTGTGAGGCAGTAGCCTCATCCGCAGAGACTGCTGTGAGGTAGGGTATGGGCCTAAATAGACCATTGTGAGTCATGAGCTTGGTCTGTAGAGGCCGATTGGAGAAAGTTCGGGGCCTGGAGAGGTTTCAGAGGCTGTTGAGAGGCAAGACCTGGGCCAAAATATTCAAGTATGTTACATTTATTAGGTACTTTATTTCCTTTATTAAATTGTAATAGATGAAAAGTAATTCTAGAACTCACCATAATGTAGAATCAGTGGGCATGTTATGCTTGTTTTCCTGCGACTAGATGGTCCCATCTGAGCATAGAAGGTGACAGCTTAGGCATTAGATTCTCATAGGGACAAAAGCACAACCTACATCCCTCACATGCACGGTTCACAACAGGGTGCGTACTTCTATGAGAATCTCATGTTGCTGCTGACCTGAGAGAAGGTGGAGCTCAGGCAGGAATGTGAGCAA
>NW_022169491.1:0-1050 GCF_008728515.1 Papio anubis | reverse complement strand
GAAAGAAATTTTCTGAGAAACTGCTTAGTATTCTTTGAATTCATCTCACAGAGGTACAGCTTTCCACTCAAGAAGCCGCTCGCTAAGCCTGTTCTTGTGGAAATCGCAAAGTGATATTTGGGACCCGTAGAGGGCTATGGTGAAATAGGAACTATCCTAAGAGAAAAACTGGAAAGAAGCTTCCTGAGAAACTGCTTTGTGATGTCTGACTTCCACTCACAGACTTACATCTGTATTTCGTGGATCTCTTTGCTAGCCTTATTTCTGTGGAACCTGAGAACAGATATTTCGGATCCCTTTAAAGACTACAGGGCCAAAGGAAATATCCTCCGATAACAAAGAGACAGAAGCTTTCTGAGAAACTTTTTTGTGTTCTGTGAAATCATCTCACAGAGTTACAGCATTCCCATAAAGAAGCTTCCAGTAAGACCGTTCTTGTGGAATATGCAAAGTGATATTTGGAAGCCCATAGAGGGCTATGGTGATAAAGGAAATATCCTGAGATGAAATATGGAAAGAAGCATTCTGGGAAACTGCTTATTGTTCCGTGAATTCATCTCACAGAGTTACAGCATTCCCCTCAAGACGCGGCTCGCTAAGTCTGTTCTTGTGGAATTCGCAAAGTGATATTTGGAACAGGTACAGCGCTATGGTGAAAAGGGAAATACCCTCAGAGAAAAACTGGAAAGAAGCTTTTTGAGAAACTGCTTTGTGATGTGAGACTTCCACTCACAGGATTACATCTGTATTTCATGGATCTCTTTGCTAGCCTTATTTCTGTGGAATCTGAGAACAGATATTTCAGATCCCTTTGAATACTGTAGGGCCAAAGGAAATATCCTCCGATAACAAAGAGAAAGAAGCTTTCTGAGAAACTTCTTTGTGTTCTGCGAAATCATCTCACCAAGCTACAGCTTTCCCTCAAGAACCCTTTCGCTAAGACAGTTCTTGTGGACTTTGCAAAGTGATATATTGAAGCCCATCGAGGGCTATGGTGAAAAAGCAAATATCCTCAGATGAAATCTGGAAAGAAGCTTTCTGAGAACCTGC
>NW_022169490.1:0-1050 GCF_008728515.1 Papio anubis | reverse complement strand
AAATATCCTCAAATGAAATCTGGAAAGGAGCTTTCTGAGAAACTGCTCTGTAATGTGTGACTTCCACTCACAGAGTTTCATCTGTATTTCCTGAATCTCTTTGCTAGCCTTATTTCTGTTCAATGTGAGAACAGATATTTGGGATCCCTTGGAAGACTATAGGGCCAAAGGAAATCTCCTCCGATAACAAAGAGAAGGAAGCTTTCTGAGAAACTTCTTTGTGTTCTGTGAAATCATCTCACACACTTACAGCTTTCCCCTCAAGAAACCTTTCGCTAAGACAGCTCTTTTGGAATTGGCAAAGTGATATTTGGAAGTCCATAGAGGGCTATGGTGAAAAAGGAAATATCCTCAGATGAAATCTTGACAGAAGCTTTCTGAGAAACTGCTTAGAGTTCTGTGAATTCATCTCACAGAGTTACAGCTTTCCCATCAAGAAGCCCCTCGCTAAGCCTGTTCTTGTGGAATTCGCAAAGTGATATTTGGAAGCCCATAGAGGGCTATGGTGAAAAACGAAATATTCTCCGAGAAAAACTGGAAAGAAGCTTTCTGAGAAACTGCTTTGTGATGTGTGACTTGCACTCACAGAGTTACATCTGTATTTCGTGGATCTCTTTGCTAGCCTTATTTCTGTGAAATCTGAGAGCAGATATTTCGGATCCCTTTGAAGACTATAGGGCCAAAGGAAATATCCTCCGATAAAAAAGAGAAAGAAGCTTTCTGAGAAACTTTTTTGTGTTCTGTGAAATCATCTCACAGAGTTACACCTTTCCCCTCAAGAAGCCTTTGGCTAAGATAGTTCTTGTGGAATTTGCAAAGTGTTATTTGGAATCCCATAGAGAGCTGTGGTGAAAAAGGAAATATCCTCAGATGAAATCTGGAAAGAAGCTTTCTGAGAAACTGCTTAGTGTTCTGTGAATTCATCTCACAGAGTTACAGCTTTCCCCTCAAGAAGTCGCTCGCTAAGCCTGTTCTTGTGGAATTCGCAAAGTGATATTTGGAAGCCCATAGAGGGCTACGGTGAAAAAGGAAATATACTCAGCGAAAAAC
>NW_022169489.1:0-31306 GCF_008728515.1 Papio anubis | reverse complement strand
TACTTTACCTTTTAAAGAATCACAAAGAAGTATTAGAAACCAAAACTCTGGAATGTTTCCAAATTTAGTTGAACCTCTATGTAGTTATGTCTATTTAGCTAGTCATGAAGTTGATGATTTTTTTAAAATCCGTGCCTTGTGTAATAAAATACACAATGAATAATTAATGCTCATAGGAAAACATGTTAGACCTTGTGAAAGGAAAATAAACCTTGGGGACCCAAAATCACTAAGCTAAAAGGAAAAGTCAAGCTGGGGCTGCTGAGGGCAAACCCGCCTCCCATTCTGTCCAAAGTCACCCGTCTGCTTACCGAGAGAAATGCGTATCTGAGTGCCTCATGGGGAGAAGGTAACCGGCAACTCAAAAGAATGAAACCATTTGTCTCTTACCTACCTATGACCTGGAAGCTCCCTGTCTGGCCTTCTCTTCAAGTTGTCTCACCTTTCTGGACTGAACCAAGGTATATCTTTCACATATTGATCGATGTCTCATGTCTCCCTAAAGTGTGTACAACCAAGCTGGGCCCCGACTACCTTGGGCCTGTGTTGTTGGGACCTCCTGCAGAGGCATCATGGGCGCATCCTCAAACTTGGCAAAATAAACTTTTTAAAAAATCTGAGACCTTTCTCGGATTTTCAGGGTTCACACATGTAATGCAGGATGTCAATGTTTATAAAACAGACATTATTCTATCTACTATTAAAATATGCTGCCAATTAACCTTAGACTTTCTCAACAAAATAAAAAATGTTGATGAGGTACAAATAATATATTTAAACTTAAGTAATTTTGCAAGTTTTAATATGCCTACTTTTCAATTTTTCAATACTATTTTTACTACTTTAACACTGTAAGAAAAATGAGTAATGAAAACATGAATAAAAGTGCTTACAGGGGGTGCACATGTTTCCTCCAGCCTCGGCCCATCCCCAGCTTTCATCCTAACTGTCCTGAGGTGGCTCTAAGCATTTCTCCTTTCTCTATACCAAGATCTCCCCACTGAAGCAAACCCAAATCTTACCATATGTTATGACACGCTATGATGATGAGCAACCAAAGCCTCGAGGAAGGGATGCTTTTGTAAAACAAGACTTGTAGAACATAATGTGTGAAGTAAAGCCCATGGCAGAGCTCCCTCTTTAGCACACGGGGGCAGACAGGAAGCTTTTGCCTCACCTTCCTCATTGGCCCGCAGCCGCGTCTCCCCAGGTCAGTCTTGAGGACAACGAAACTCTGGTCTTCACTGTGGACACACTGCCAGGTGCTCCAAAGCCATGGCCTCGCCTTGGGTGGGTCCTGAGGAGAACAAAGCTCTGATTCTAATCCTAACCCCAATCCTGTCTCCAGACTTTGACCCTGACCCTAAACCCTGATCCCTACCCTGGTCCCTAATTCTGACCCTGACTTTGAACCTGACTCTGACCCTGACTCTGATCTTGACCCTGACCATGACCCCACCTCTAACCATACTTCCGGCCCTGACTCTGACCCAGACCCTAATCCCAACCCTAACCCTACTATTATCTTTACAATCTATCTCTAATCTTACCCCCTACTGCTGAATAGCTGTACCCAAAAGCACTTTTTAAATTATTTAACTTCTTTTCCTTGAATTCTCTAAGGACATCCTAAAGGAGATGTCATTATATATTTTGCAGTCCCTCTGAGTGGTATGGCTTCAGATAGGAAGTTCTAATACTTTGCAAGACATAAAAAGTTTGCAGAGTAACATCACGAGGTTGTTAGGGATGCATGTTGGCATTCACGATAGTCATTGGTGCTGTTCTCCAGATATTTTCAGTTCAGTTTTTATGAATGCATTCTGACTATTCCAACCCTACTTAAATTTTGGCATGACCACATAGCCTTTTTTTTTTTTTTTTTTTGCCAATGGAGGTGAGAAGAAATAACATGTGAATTTTTCAGGAAAAATCTCTAAGAACAGAGTTCTATTCAGCATGCTTTTTTCTCTTGTCTACAGCATTAATTTTAGCAATATGAATAGCTTCAAAAACTAACTTAGCTATTAGGTTTTTAAAAATGTCTTTTGTCTTCCAGTTTGTAAGCCACACTGATCAGGACTACAGAGTTGAATTATTAGAAGTGATAAAGGAAAGATAATGCTTATCTTGCAAAAACATGAATTACCTGTTTAATGGGCAAAAACAAGTTTTGTTCTATTCATCAGGTAATAAACAAAACTCTACACAAAAAGTGAGGGTCAGGGAATGCAGAGAACACACAACTGACCTCATGGCAGGAAGACTCTGAGTGCTAATTCAATGTTACTACTTATTAGCTACAAAATATAATTGTATTTGAAATTTTTATCATGGACACTAATCATCATTATGGACACAGGATGGCCATTGACCAATGAGAAAAGATTGTGGTCATAACAACCAGCAGTGCCCATGGCACATCCTCCAGTGTGCAGTGACTATCAGATCCGACTCATCTGGATGTCTTAACAGCTTCATCTGTGAGTGACAGGATTGCCTGGTATCAATGGCTCTCAAACCTAGGTGCTTGCTTGAATCTCTTAAAGAACTTTCAAACATCACTAATTCACAATTATACTGTTTAGGAATTATGAATCTGGGTGCTCCTGTATTGGGTGCCTATATATTTAGGATAGTTAGCTCTTCTTGTTGAATTGATCCCTTTACCATTATGTAATGGCCTTCTTTGTCTCTTTTGATCTTTGTTGGTTTAAAGTCTGTGTTATCAGAGACTAGGATTGCAACCCCTGCCTTTTTTTGTTTTCCATTTGTTTGGTAGATCTTCCTCTATCCCTTTATTTTGAGTCTATGTGTGTCTCTGCACATGAGATGGGTCTTGACTCTTTATCCAGTTTGCCAGTCTGTGTCTTTTAATTGGAGCATTTAGCCTATTTACATTTAAGGTTAATATTGTTATGTGTGAATTTGATCCTGTCATTATGATGTTAGCTGGTTATTTTGCTTGTTAGTTGATGCAGTTTCTTCCTAGCATCGATGGTCTTTACATTTTGGCATGTTTTTGCAGTGGCTGTACAGGTTGTTCCTTTCCGTATTTAGTGCTTCCTTCAGGAGCTCTTGTAGGGCAGGCCTGGTGATGACAAAATCTCTCAGCATTTGCTTGTCTGTAAAGGATTTTATTTCTCCTTCACTTATGATGCTTAGTTTGGCTGGGTATGAAATTCTGGGTTGAAAATTCTTTTCTTTAAGAATATTGAATATTGGCCCCCACTCTCTTCTGGCTTGTAGTGTTTCTGCCAAGAGATCTGCTGCTAGTGTGATGGGCTTCCCTTGGTGGGTAACCCAACCTTTCTCTGGCTGCCCTTAACATTTTTTCCTTCATTTCAACTTTGATGAATCTGACAATTATGTGTCTTGGAGTTGCTCTTCTTGAGGAGTATCTTTGTGGCGTCCTCTGTATTTCCTGAATTTGAATGTTGTTGTGCCTTGCTAGGTTGGGGAAGTTCTCCTGGATAATATCCTGAAGAGTGTTTTCCAGCTTGGTTCCATTCTCCCCGTCATTTTCAGGTATACCAATCAGATGTAGATTTAGTCTTTTCACGTAGTCCCATATTTCTTAGAGGCTTTGTTCGTTTCTTTTTACTCTTTTTTCTCTGAACTTCTCTTCTCGCTTCATTTCATTCATTTGATCTTTAATTACTGATACGCTTTCTTCCAGTTGATCAAATCGGTTACTGAAGCTTGTGCATTTGTCACGTAGTTCTCATGCCATGGTTTTCAGCTCTATCAGGTCATTTAAGAACATCTCTACACTGGTTATTCTAGTTAGCCATTTGTCTAATCTTTTTTCAAGACTTTTAGCTTCTTTGTGGTGGGTTCGAACTTCCTCCTTTAGCTTGGAGAAGTTTGATCATCTGAAGCCTTCTTCTCTCAACTCATCAAAGTCATTCTCCACCCAGCTTTGTTCCATTGCTGGCAAGGAACTATGTTCCTTTGGAAAGGGAGAGGAGGCACTCTGGTTTTTAGAATTTTCAGTTTTTCTGCTCTGTTTTTGCCACATCTTTGTGGTTTTATCTACCTTTGGTCTTTGATGATGGTGATGTACAGATAGGGTTTTAGTGTGGATGTCCTTTCTCTCTGTTATTTTTCCTTCTAAGAGTCAGGACCCTCAGCTGCAGGTCTGTTGGAGTTTGCTTGAGGTCCACTCCAGACCCTGTTTGCCTGGGTATCAGCAGCGGAGGCAACAGAAGATAGAATATTGCTGAACAGTGAGTGTTGCTGTCTGATTCTTGCTCTGGAAGCTTCGTCTCAGAGGTGTACCCAGCCATGTGAGGTGTGAGGTATCGGTCTGCACCTAGTTGGGGATGTCTCCCAGTTAGGCTACTCAGGGGTCAGGGACCCACTTGAGCAGGCAGTCTGTCCATTCTCAGATTCAGCCTCCATGCTGGAGAGAAACTGTTTCCTCTTCAAAGCCATCAGACAGGACTTTTACATCTGCAGAGGTTTCTGCTGCTTTTTGTTTAGCCATGCCCTTTTGTCCCCAGATGTGTGGAGTCTACAGCAGCTGGCCTCCTTTGAGTCAGTGGCCCCACTCACCCTGAGCTTCTCCTGCAGCTTTGTTTACCTACTTAAGCCTCAGCCATGGCAGGCACCTCCCCAGCTTCACTGCCTTTGCAGTTAGGATCTCAG
This sequence comes from Papio anubis, assembly GCF_008728515.1. NCBI lineage: Eukaryota > Metazoa > Chordata > Mammalia > Primates > Cercopithecidae > Papio > Papio anubis. The sequence goes on along the minus strand of NW_022169489.1, from coordinate 26,656 downwards.
ACTGCTGTGCTAGCAATGAGGGAGAGGCTCCATGGGTGGTGGGACCTCTGGGCCAGGTGTGTGGGATATAATCTCCTGGTGTGCTGTCTGCTAAGACCCCAGAAGCACAGGATTAGGGTGGAGCATGCGGTGACTTGCAGGCTGCTGTGTGTCTCAGTTTCTTGGCTAGGGAAAAAAGGAATCCTCCCCCTTGCACTTCCCAGGTGAGGCATTCTCCTGGCTTCAACTCCTCACTGGTCAGGGCTGTTCAAGCACCAGCACCCCACTGGACTGATACTTCCAGTGAGATGGTGAACCCGTATCTCAGCTGAAAATGCAGAAATCACGTTCCTCCCCTGTGTCACTCACACTGGGAGCTGAGGCTGAGCTGTTCCTATTCGCCATCTTGTGCCTCCCGCCCCAGCATCCCTTTTAAGGATTAAAACTCCTCACCAAACAGGCATAAGGACATACCTTAAAAAAGGCATCTATGACAAATGCACAGCCAAATATAAATAATGGAAAAAAAAGGTAGCAGATTCCTCTGAGAACTGGAGCAAGACAGGATGCCCCACTCTCACCATCTTCTTAACATATAGTAATTGGAAGTCCTAACTAGAGCAACTAGACAAAAGAAAGAAATAGGTCCAAATCAGTAAAGAGGGTCAAACTGTCACTGGTTGCTGACCATATGATCTTTTGCCTTGAAAATCCTAGACTCCTCTAGAAAGCTTCTAGAATAGATGAAATAATTCAGCAAAGTTTCTAGATGCAAGATTAATGTACACGAATCAGTAGCTCCTCTATACACCAACAGCTACCAAGCAGAGAATCAAATCAAGAACTCAACCTCTTTGACAATAGCTGCAAAAAACAAAAACAAAAAAAAAACAAAACAAAACTTAGGAATATACCTAACAAAGGAATTGAAAGACCTCTGCAAGGAAAATTACAAAACATTGCTGAAAGAAAGCATAGATGTAGCCAAGCATAGTGGTGGTGGGTACTAACCTAGGCTATCCTGGAGGCTGAGGCAGGAACTGAACCCAGGAGGTGAGGTTGCAGTGAGCTGAGATCACACCATTGTGCTCCAGCCTCGCCAACAAGAGCAGAACTCCCTCAAAAAAAAAAAAAAAAAAAAAAAATGAAAGAAAGAAAAGAAATCATAGATGACACAAACAAATGGAAACACATTCCCATGCTCATGGATGGGTAGAATCAATGTTGTGAAAATTACCATTCTGTTAAAGGCAATCTACAAATTCAACACAATCTGCATCTGAATACCATCATCATTCTTCATATAATTGCAAAAACAATTCTAAAATTCATATGGAACCAAAAGAGAGCCACATAGCCAAACCAAGACTAAACAAAAAGAACAAACCTGGAGGCATCACACTACCTGCTACCTGATTTCAAACTGCAATAAGGCCATAGTTACCAAAACAGGATGGTACTGGTATGAAAATAGGCACATAGACCAATGGAACAGAACATAGAGAACCTAGAAATTAACCCAAATACTTACAACAACTGATCTTCACCAAGTAAACAAAAACATAAAATTTCAACACATGATGTCGGGATAATTGGTGAGCCACATGTAGGAGAATAAAACTGGATCCACATCTCTCACCATATACAAAAATCTACTCCAAATGGATTACGAACTTAAACTAATTCCTGAAACTATAAAAATTCTAGAGGATAACACTGGATAAACCCTTCTAGATATTGGCATAGGCAAGGATTTCATGACCAACAACCCAAAAGCAAATGCAATAAAAAACAAAGATAATAGGCTGGGACTCTATTATAATTAAAGAGCTTTGTAATGGCAAAGGCAACAGTCAGCAGAGTGAAAAAGCATAACCCACAGAGTGGGAGAATCCTACAATCTAGGATATCGGGACAGAGGACTAATATCCAGAATCCACAAATAAACTCAACAAATCAGTACATGAAAAACAAACAACCCCATCAAAAAATGGGCTACGGATATGAATTGACAGTTCTCAAAAGAAGATATACAAATGGCCAACAAACATAAGAAAAAAATGTCCAACATCACTAATGATCAGGGCAATGCAAATCAGAACTACAATGCAATAACACCTCACCTCCAGAATGCCATAATTTTAAAAATATTTTAAAACAGTAGAGTTAAGCTGTGGATGGTGGTAAAACAGGGAACACTCTACACTGCTGTGGAATGTAAATCCACAGCCACTATGAAAAACAGTGAGATCCCTTTTTAAAGAACTAAAAGTAAAACCATAATTTGACCCAGCAATCCCTACCAGGCATCTGTTCACCCAGAGGAAAAATAAGTCATTATTCAAAAAAGATCCTTGCACACACGCTTATAGCAGCACAATCTACAAAATGTAACCATGGAACCAACTCCAAATCTCCCATCAATCAATATATATATGATGGAATACTTCACGAGCTATAGAAAAGGAATGACCAATAGGCACTTGCAGTGACCTGGGTGTGACTGGGTGACTATTGTTCTAGGGTTATGGAATCCAGGAATGGAAAAACAACATCGTATGTTCCCACCATTGATATGTAGGAGCTTAAGCTTATGAGGGATACAAAGGCATAAGAATGGGATGCAAATGGACTTTGGGGGGACCCCCTGGGGAGGAAATGGAGGGGAGGCGAGCAATAAAAGACATGAATATGGTGAAAAGCACCGTTTGGGTAATGGGTGCACCACAAATTCACAAATCACTCACTATGAACTTGGTATCTATAACCAAATACCCACCTGTTCTCGGCTAACTTATGAAAAATAAAATAAAAATAATAAAATGAAAATAAAATATAAATACCTGTAAGAAAGTGGAAGAGACAACCTGGCTGTGAATGGGAGAGAAAAATGATTGCAAAACCATCCATCTGGCTAATAACCCTAATACAGCAAGGAGCTCAAACAACCCCACAAGAAACATCCAATAACCTGATCAAAATGGCCAAAAGATTTGAATATGATTTACACGTAAACAACAGGCATGAAAGAAAATAAAGCCCAACCCAAACCCAGTGGAGACTGATTCCATTAAAATTGATATTCCAAAATAAAGGACAAATTAAGTAGACTATAGGAACCCCGGTCATCATGGTAAACAAGTATGTCCAATAAATGGAGGTTCTCTGGCATCAGCACCAGATTTATCCATGAACCCGGTTAAGGTCAAACAGCAAATTCAGCGCCGATATCCGGTGTTCTGAAACGAGCTGCAGACTATTTACATTACAGCGCGATCCGCAGTGTGTTTAACCGAGCCGTCCATCGTAATAACACTGCGCGGTGAGCCGGGCGTCTATTCCGTATCCAGCGACTTCAGATGTCTTGAAGCGGTTTTGATTCACGCCTATGTCGACGACCATCCGGCCAACCCAGCAAAACCCCGTCCTACCAAAACCATCGTGGCGGTCCAGTCATCCGGAATGATCGGCGATAAACCCGAGATTGCAGCGAACGAGATCCGTCATCATATCCCATCACAGATGACTGTCTCAAAAATAAAGGAATAAAAAATAAATAAATAAAGAAAAAATGGTTCACACTGCTCCCAGCCCTCAAACGAATGAGGAACCATCCAGGCGCATCTGAATGAAGAACCCAAAAACCAACAAAGCTGGCGAAACAGTCATGCACAAGCATACCATCAGCCCACTGCAGGTCCAAAATCAAACCAACTTGAACTCATGAAACAAAGAATTATCGAGTACAGTAGGTGGCACCGGCTCAAAAAACATCCAAACGAATGAGAGTCACCTTTGATAGCACAATAGTGGTGACCGGCATGAAATATGAGAAAGGATGGATTACTTCAGAGGCTGAGGAGGGAGAGTTTGTGGAGGTGGGCATTGTTCATGGGTACAAAAAATAATTAGAATGAATGAGAATCGCTATTTGATAGCACAGTAGGGTGACAACGGTCAATAATAATGTAATTGTACGTTTTAAAATAACTAGAGAATGTAATTAGATTGTTCACAACTCAAAAAATAAATGCTTGAGGGGATGGATGTCCCATTCTTTGTGATGCGATTATTTAACTTTGTATGTCTATATCAAAACATCTTGTTTATGTTATAAATATATACACCTATGTACCCACAAAATTAAAAATTAAAAAATTATGAAACATAATTCAATTTGAATTTTTGCAGAACAGCCGCATTTGTAAATATCTTTCAATACTCTTGCTTAAACACATTGGCTACACACAAATATGGCCGTTTAGTTATACTAAAAAGTTATTCATTGCTTACCCCAATTTTAAACTTTACTATGTTTCTTATATTTTCTTCCAGTGAATCTGAGACATCCATTATAGAAGTATCATAGGATTTACAAAGAGACTGTAGAGACATGGGGAAAAAAAGAGACAAAAGAAAAATCCCAGAGGTCATAAGGGTTGGTAGAGAGCAAAAGAAAACTGAGTCCCAGATGATACATTAAAAACATAAATCAGGATGTACATCTTGAGCTCTACCTGCCAGGAGCTGTGGCAAACTAGATTGCCCTGGGCTGAAAGGGTGTCCCGAGCACTCCTAGACAGACAATGCAAATCAAGTTCATTCTCATTGTGCTTGCTTGACCTTCAAAATTGTGTGGGTCCCTAAGCATATATATAATCATGAGTAGTTGTGGGAAAAATAACACCACTAAATGTGCCACAACAAAAGACTGATCACAAATACTGCAGATGTTTAGATCAGATGTCCGAAGCAAAGAAAGAGGGTGTAATAAAAAATAATTTAAAGAAAATTGAGCTTTGATAAATCTATTTCTTTTATCTTTATAATACACAATGCCAAAATTCTGCATCTCTAAAATGGCATGATTTGTTCATAGCTCCTTTGTAATCACTCTAGTCTGGCTTAAATTAAATGTATATACAATTTATATGCAATAAAATACTGGCCATATTATAGTGATACTCTTTGTCACCACTTTGGATCATGGCCCTAAATGGCACTGTAAGATCCTATGACTGGTTTATCAACAAATATAAAGTGATCAAGTGAGAGTTTTGTGGCAGATGAGGGAAGGTTGGTTAGTGCAGTGGCAATAGTTAAAACCTTGAGTAAACCACATGTTTACTATTTTAGAAAAGTATTATTCTTTTCTAACTAGACATTTCCATGAAAGAACCTTTGTAAAGCCTAGAAACGCTAAAAGCATTCAATTACAAGCATAATAAATCCAAATAACTAAAAATACATCTAAATTCCCTCTGACAATCTTAACTTAATGAAAGTGCTTTCTAGAATCACAAAGTTTACTAATATAGATGACATTTTATGATCCTGACATTTAATTCTTAGCCTGAGGAAAAAAAGTAGTAGAATTCATATTTCTGCAGAGACAAAAGACAGAAAACAGTGGAAGGTTTGACCACAAAGTCATGTTACAAAATGTTGGAAACCCTCTAAAAACCTGCCCAAGGATAGGTTTTATCTCCTTATTGAAGAATATATGAGCAGGCAGGGCATGGTGGCTCAAATCGTAATCCCAACACTTTGGGAGGCCAGTAAAGCCAGTGGATCACTTGAGGTCAGGAGCTCAAGACTAGCCTCTGGGCAATATAAAAACCCTGTCCCGATAGTTTTTATTAAATCCAGGGTTGACTGTGGTATATGCCTGCAGTCCCAGCTACCCATGAGGTAGAGAATCTTGACCTTAGGTATTTGAATCTGGAGTGAGCTATGATTGTGCCACTGCACTCCAGCAAGAATGACAGAGCTAGGTCCTGTGTACAAATATATACATATTGTGTGTGTTGCCAATGACCAGACATAGGTCTTACAACGCTGTTTATACAATATGGTAAAAATGATGCTGACAAAGAAATTATCACAATAATAATAATAATAATAGACCAGTGTATTTTATTATGTAAGTTGTTCATAAATTTAATATAAAAGAGGTAGAGTATGAAGATTTGTAGACAAATCACATCATTCTTTAAAAATCTCAACATAATAGAACTTTTTTTTTGAGATAGAGTCTCACTCCGTCACCTAGGCTGGAGTGCAGTGGCTAGATCTCAGCTCACTGCAACCTCTGCCACCCTGGTTCAAGTAATTCCCCTGCCTCAGCCTCCCAAGTAACTGGGATTATAGGTTCCTGCCACCATGCGCGGCTAATTTTTGTATTTTTAGTGGAGACGGGGTTTCACCATCTTGGCCAGGCTGGTCTTAAACTCCTGACCTTGTGATCCACTGACCTCGGCCTCCCAAAGTGCTCGGATTCCAGGTGTGAGCCACTGCACCCAGCCAACATTTCTTTTTTAAACTGTGCAAGCTCTTTGACCATCATGTCTCTGTGCATCACTGTAATAAGATAACCAGAGCAACTGTTTCCACTGTGGAGGTGGAGGACATAAAGATACATCCTTTGTACTTTGGGTGCTCTTATCAGGATCAGGGGAGGTCCCTGCACTCTGATTTTATCTCTCTTAAATGCGCAAAGTACAGAGATTTTTAACATGAATAATTTTAAAAGGAATTAAAAATTCTATAATTTTCAGGGACATGCAGGTTTTCTATTGATCATGCTTTTTCTTGATATTTTTAGGCTCTGGCCAGCCGCAAATGAATAATCTCTATCATCATCATTGTGTTCCTTTGTGTTTTAACCTTTCCTGATTCCATTCTCTCTACCTTTATTTTGAAGAAGAATAGACACCAGAAAATCTTATCCCTACCAAATGCAAAAAAAAAGAAAAAAAAATTATAAATATTAACATTTACAAATCACATTTGTGAATATATATTTTAATTAGAAAATTACAATTTTAAACTTTCAGAGGAAATGGTAGTAATATAAAACAGAGGACTTTTTTTTTTAAGACGGAGTCTCGTTCTGTCGCCCAGGCTAGAGTGCAGTGGCACGATAAACAGATGACATTTTTATAATAAGGAACTCTTGTATTCTTAATATTTTGCAAATTATTATTCTCTCATCACCAAATAATGTTACCTAAGGTAATATACAACCAATTTAATAAGTTTAGTTTTAAAACACACAAAATTACAAAACAATTAATATGATATTTGAAATCATGATGCATATTGCCAGCCTCCCTTCAGGTAAAGTTCTATTAACTCTATAGCAAAATTTCATAAATGCAGACATTACATTTCCAGACAGTTTTGTGGTAACCAAAAAAGAATTATTAGCAACTTTTATATCACATTGAGACAAAATATTATTTGTGATAAATATCATTATTGTTATGTATTTAAAACATCTCATGTATTAAGAAACTGGTACTTCTTTAGATGGGGTCAAGCTGGCCGACATAAAGCAATCAGGGTCTGTGGCTCACAGAGAGCAGGATAGCGCAGCGAAAGAATTCTTGCACCTTCAGCTGGGAGGTATCCAGGTTCTCGCACTGGGACTGACTGGGCAGACAATTCACCCATAGGAGGAGGAAAAGCAGTAAGGGATGGCCCACCCAGATGGGCACGGTAGCCAGGGGAGCCCCAGTAGCAGCCAAGGGAGGCGAGCGGATTGCAGTGACTCGCCCGGAAACCACGCCACCCACGGATCTCTCGGCAACCCGCAGATCAGGAGGCCCTGCGAGCCCGTTCCCCATGGCTCAGTCTGAAGCACAGAACTGTATGGAGTCTCGGCGGAGAGCTTGCTGGCTCACTGGGGCATGCTGGAAACCCAGGAGTTTTGTGTACTTTGCCCCAAGAGTTCCAGCAAAGCTGAGATACATCCATGCATTCTAGGAAGGGGGCTGAACCAGGGAGACAAGGACACTTCATTCTGAGAGGCCCCCACTCCCACAGCCCCTCACAAGTGACGTCATTCTGAGGCCCCACTCCCACAGCCCCTCACAAGTGACGTCATTCTGAGGCCCCACTCCCACAGCCCCTCACAAGTGATGCATTCTGAGGCTCCACTCCCACAGCCCCTCACAAGTGACATCATTCTGAGGCCCCACTCCCACAGCCCCTCACAAGTGACGTCATTGTAAGGCTCCACTCACACAGCCCCTCACAAAACCCATTGGGTTGGAATGCCAGCTGGTGGGGGACAGCAGGCTGGAGATAGCCGGAGATGGACAGAGTTCCCGGGCAGCCTCTGTATCTGCGGTTTGAGTTGGCCGCTCTAGCCTGCTGGCACCAGGGACCAGGAGGAGTTCCCCATAACACAGCACAGCTGCTGTGCCGGATTGTGGCCAGGCCGCTTCTTTAAGTGAGACCAAAATCCATCCCTCCTCACTGGACAGGGCCTCCCCATCTCCAGCCAGAGTTCTGTGGACAGAACTCTCATTTCTCCCTGGGATGAAGTCCCCAGGGAGAGGGGTAGCTGCTGTCTCCCAAGTTCAGCCGACCTAGCCTTGCCAGCCTGCTGGCTCTGGAGACTCCCAGGGATCAGCACAGCACACCTGCTCTGCTGGGGGCAGCCAGACTGCTTCTTTAAGCAGTCCCTGATCCTGTTCCTCTCGACTGGGTGAGACCTCCCAACAGGGGTCTCCAGACACCTCCTACAGGTGCGTTCCAGCTGGCATCAAGTCAGTGCCCCCTTGGACGGTGCTCCCAGAGGAAGGATCAGGCTGCCATTTTTGCTGTTTCACAGCCTTCACTGGTGATACCTCCAGGTGCAGGAGAGACTGAGGTGACTAGGGTCCAGAGTGGACCCCCAAAAAACCACAGCAGCCCTAGGGAAGTGTTAAAAACAAACAGAAAGCAACAACAATAATATCAACAAAAAAGACCCCACAAAAACCCCATTCAAAGGTCAGCAACATCAAAGATAAAAGATAGATAAGCCCACAAAGATGAGAAAGCATCAACACAAAAATGCTGAAAACTCAAAAAGGCAGAATGCCTCTTATCCTCTAAATGACAACACCACCTCCCCAGCAAGGGCACAGAACTGACCCGAGGCTGAGATGGCTTAATTGACAAAAATAGGCTTTAAGAGATGGGTAATAACAAACTTCACTGAGCTAAAGGAGCATGTTCTAACTTTATGCAAGAAGCCAAAAATCATAAAAGAATACGGTAGCTGATACCCAGAACATTCAGTTTAGAGAGCAACATAACTGACCTGATGGAGCTGAAAAAAACAACACGAGAACTTCACAATGCAACCACAAGTATCATTAGCAGAATAGGCCACGTGGAGGAAAGAATCTCAGAGCTTGAAAACTGTCTGTCTGATATAAGATAGGAAGAAAATAATAGAGAGAAAAGAACTAAAAAGAATGAACAAAACCTTCAAGAAATGTGGGATTATGTAAAAAAAAAAAAGTGAACATAAGACTGATAAGGATACACTGATCCACCACGATCAAGATGGCTTCATCCTGGCTGGGCGTGGTGGCTCACTCCTGTAATCCCAGCACTTTGGGAAGCCGAGACGGGTGGATCACGAGGTCAGGAGATCGAGACCATCCTGGCTAACACGGTGAAACCCCGTCTCTACTAAAAATACAAAAAAAAAATTAACCAGGCGTGGTGGTGGGTGCCTGTAGTCCCAGCTACTCGGGAGGCTGAGGCAGGAGAATGGCATGAACCCTGGAGGCGGAGCTTACAGTGAGCCGAAATCACACCACTGCACCCCAGCCTGGGCGACTGAGTGACACTCTGTCTCAAAAAAAAAAAAAAAAAAAAAAAGATGGCTTCTTCATCCCTGGGATACAAGGTTGGTTCAACATAGGCAAATCTATAAATGTAATTCATCACATAAACACAACTAAACGCAAAAGTTGTGTGATTATATCAATAGACGCAGAAAAAGCATTCAATAAAATTCAACATCCCTTCATGTTAAAAAAAAAAAACAACTCTCAATAAACTAGCTATTGAAGGATGATACCTCAAAATAATAAGAGCCATACATGACAAACCCCCAGCCAATATCATACTGAATGGGCCAAAGCTAGAAGCATTCTCCTTGAAAACAGGCACAAGACAAGGATGGCCTCTCTCGCCACTCCTATTCAACATAGTATTGAAATTTTGGGCCAGGGCCATTGGGCAGGAAAAAGAAACAAAGGTATTTAAATAGGAAGAAAGGAAGTCAAATTATCTTTATTTGCAGATTACATGATCCTGTGTCTAGAAAACCCCATCATCTTAGCCCAATAGCTTCTTAAGCTGATAAACCACTTAAGCAAAGTCTCAGGATACAAAATCAACGTGCAAAAGTCGTTAGCATTCCTATACACCAACAACATGCAAGCAGAGAGCCAAATCATGAATGAACTTCATTCACAATTGCTCAAAGAGAATCAAATACCTAGGAATACAGTTAACAAGAGAAATGAAGGACCTCTTCAAGGAGGACTACAAACCACTGCTCAGAGAAATCAGAGAGGACACAAACAAATGGAGAAACAGTTATGCTCACGGATAGGAAGAATTAATTCATGAAAACGGCCGTACTGCCCAAAGTAATTTGTAAAAGAATTCAGTGCTATTCCCATTAAACTACCATTGATATTCTTCAGAGAATTAGAAGAAATTATTTTAAAATTCTTATGGAACTAAAAAAGAGCCCAAATAGCCAAAACAACTCTAAGCAAAAAGAACAAAGCTGGAGGCATCACACTACTCAACTTCAAACTATACTATAAGGCTACAGTAACCAAAACACCATGGTACTGGTACAAAAACAGACACATAGACCAATGGAACAGAATAGAGAACTCAGAAATAAGATCATACACATTCAACCATCTGATGACAAACCTGACAAACACAAGCAATGGGGAAAGGATCCCTTATTTAATAAATCGTGTTGGGAAAACTGGCTAGCCGTATGCAGAAAACTGAAACTGTACATCTTCCTTACACCTTATACAAAAATTAACTCAAGATGGATTAAAGACTTAAACATAAGACCTAAAACCATTAAAACCCTAGAAGAAAACCTAGTCAATACCATTTAGGACATAGGCATGGGCAAAGACTTCATGACTAAAACACCAAAAGCAATGGTAACAAAAGCCAAAATTGACAAATGGGATCCAGTTAAACTAAAGAGCTTCTGGACAGCAAAATAAACTCATCAGAGTGAAAGGCAACCTACAGAATGGGAGAAAATTTTTGCAATCTATCCATCTGACAAAGGGTTAACATCCAGAATCTACAAGAACTTAAATTTACAAGAAAAAAACAACCCCATCAAAAAAGGGGCGAAGGAAATGAACAGGCACTTCTCAGAAAAAGACATTTATGCAGCCAACAAACATATGAAAAAAGAAAGAAAAAAAAACCTCATCATCACTGGTCATTAGAGAAATGCATATCAAAACCACAATGAGATACCATCTCACACCAGTTAGAATAGTGATTATTAAAAAGTCAGGAAACAGCAGATGCTGGAGAAGATGTAGAAAATAAGAATGCTTTTACACTGTTAGTGGGAGTTTAAATTAGTTCAAATATTGTGGAAGACAGTGTGGCAATTCCTAAAGGATCTAGAACCAGAAATACCATGACTCAGCAATCCCATTACTTGGTATATACTCAAAGGAGTATAAATCATTCTACTATAAAAAATCATGCATACATATGTTTATTTCAGCACTGTTCACAATAGCAAAGTCTTGGAACCAACCCAAATGCCCATCGATAATAGACTGGATTTAGAAAATGTGGCAAATATACATCATGGAATACTATGCAGCCATAAAAATTGATGAGTTTATGTCCTTTCCAGGGACATAGATGAAGCTGGAAACCATCATTCTCAGCAAACTAACACAAGAAAAGAAAACCAGACTAGGCGCAGTGGCTCATGCCTGTAATCCCAGAACTTTGAGAGGCTGAAGCGGGCAGATCCCCTGAGGTCAGGAGTTTGAGACCAGCCTGACCAACATGGAGAAACTCTGTCTCTACTAAAAATACAGAAAATTAGCCAGGTGTGGTGGCACATGCCTGTAATCCCAGCTATTTGGGAGGCTGAGGCAGGAGGATAGCTTGAACCTGGGAGGCAGAGGTTGCAATGAGCTGAGATTGTGCCATTGCACTCCAGCATGGGCAATAAGAGTGAAACTCCATCAAAAAAAAAAAAAAAGGAAACAAAAAGAAAACCAAAAACCACATGTTCTCACTCATAAGTGGGAGTTGAACAATGAGACCACATGGGTATATACATGTTCTCCTCCCACAAGGAGGATAACATCACACACCGGGGCCTGTCTGGGGCTGGGGGGCTGGGGGAGGAGTAGCATTAGGAGAAACACTTAATGTAGATGACGGGTTGATGGGTGCAGCAAACCACCATGGCTTGTCTATATCTAGGTAACAAACCTGAACATCCTGCCCCTGTATCCCAGAACTTAAAGTATAATTTAAAAATTCACATAAATGCATAAAGTCTAGTGTAACTAATATATTATAATGAAATGTCAACTATAATCCCAGCTCAAAGAGAATACCATAGAATTATGAAGTGCTTTCCACAAATCTCTAAATTTATGTCCTAAGATTACATTTGTATTTCTTCTTGAATAATTTGCTTATTTTAGCTATGATTTAGTGATAGTAAGATGGTAGTTATGAGGAGAAAATTCTCCTAACACTCCACTGAGAAAATTCTGCCTCATTTCACCACACACCTGAGTCTTAAGCAGTCACTTCTAATGCAGCTGAATAACAGATCCTCACCCAGCTGAGTCTATGAATTGAATCCATGTATGTGAGATAAGGTCCCCAAGGAGTGGTAATAAGCTGGGAATGCCATCAGCTCATCTTCCTTCAGTTCTATATTGTCATTGTCCCCTGTAGAAGCAGGACAGCAAGCTGAGAATGCCATCAGCTCATCTTCCTTCAGGCTTATATTTGTCATTGTCACTTGTAGAAACAGGACAGCCCTGGCATTGGGATTGTTAGAAACAGAGAGTTATCAAAGGGAAAATTGAACTTCCCTAATTTTTGGAAAACAGCAGATTGGAAACAGATGGGCTCCAACCTTTTCCATGTGTGAGGTCATTGTCCCAGGTAGCCTTGCTCAGGACCACATTTCTTGTCAGCAAAACAGAAGTTAAATGATATTTCTAACTTCCAAGAGAAGAGAACATAATGTCAGATTTTCTCATGGATTCCCACAAGTTCAAGAAAGTTTCATGGCCTTCATTTATTTCTTCTTCAGTGGTCTCAGGGTCACCTAGAAATATAAGCTACTTTGTTGGAATTTGGAAGATACCTCATGCTCCAAAATTACTTAAAAGATGTGCTTTTTCTCCCTGGGAAAAGAGCCCCAAGTCAAGGCATCTGATGTGGGAAGCAGAATGCAGGCTGCTTTTCACCTCTCACATAGTAGGCCTGGTATATTTATCAAGGGCAGAAAAAAAACACCTCCATTGCAGGCAGCACTGATGACTGAGATGCACACTGTCCTTCTTTATATACCTTATTTTGACATAAATTTCCAGGAACCTGTGTTTGCCATCCCATCCCTTTTTGTCCTCTACTGTCTCTAGTCATGGGATATTTTATTTCACAAACTAGAACATCTACTTCTTGGCAACAGAGACACTTTTTGCTTTGTGACACCCACCAACCAAACCTGAATTCTAACTTAAACGTTAACCTTAATCCTGATTATAACTGCCACGTTTATGATACTTTTAATAAAAAAAAAAACTTGATGTTATAATGGTAGCTTTTCTTCCCACAAACCTATATATCTTAGCATAGAGCGCCAGCTCAGCCTGTTTGGGTTTGGCGTGGTGTGTTCCCATGCTTTGTCTTTGATTCTATAACAGACAAGTCTTCCAGTTGGCCTCCTTTAGGACACCCTCACCCTCAGACTTCTACTCTCTGCAAATACAATTCTGCCTGAACTCTCTGACTGGATCCATTCCATCATTAGCTGCCATAAGTACAACCTCAATACTCAATCTTTGTTGTTTCTCAGCTCTTTATTTGTTCATTTAATTGCCTTATTTGAAGTTTCTCTATTTATTCTTTTTAAACTTTCCTTGGCCAGTGCTCACAGAAAAAAAAAAAACAAACAAACAAACAAACAAACAAACAAAAAAAACTGTTGAGTAAGAATCCTACACCTAGCAAAGCTATGTATCAAAAATTGAGGATTGCTTGAGTTCAGGAGTTCAAGACAGACCTGGGCTACATACTGAGACCTCATCTCTGCTAAAAATAAAAAATATATATTAGCCAGGCATGGTGGTGTGCACCTATAGTCTCTCAGCTACTTGGGAGGCTGAGGTGAGAGAATTGCTTGAGCTCAGGAGATCTAGGCTACAATGAATTATGATTGCGCTCCTGAACTCCAGCCTGAGTGAGAGTGAGGTCCTGTCTGAAACAAAACACCACCAGCACCACCAGCACCACCAACACAGAACCTTAGGGAATATAACAAAAATGTAGTTTTGGTCAATTGTTCCTATTTTAAATTTCTAATTTTTCTTTACATTCTAATGTAAAAAGAAATGACAGCACTGGTGAGACCTAGGCTGGAGGGGCCTGTCCTAGGCTCACATGTTACCTCTGGGTGATCCCTACAAAATCTCCAGAGACATCTGGGGTTAGGAATAAGCCAATGTCAGCATCTCAGAAAAGGGTTACACTTTAGACCTTCCTGAAGCAAGAGCCTGAAAGAGTTGGGATCTAGCAGGAGCACATCGTGCTCTCTTAAGCATTTCCCACCAAGTGACCTAGATACAGGGCTGTCTCTAGGACGTGGGTGCTTGGGTACCAGAGTTCTAAGTTCTGTTGGGGTCTGTCACCAAGGAAGTAAGATCACTTTTTCAAAGTTTCATCCTCTCGGCCCCTTGCTTTCTTCCATAAAACCCATCCAAAGGCCCTGCTGGGCTACTGACTGCTCATTATCCCTGCATGTCAACTCTACCTGTCTCTCTCTCTCGATTTCTCTCATCTCTTTTACTTCCTCTGTCCAGTGTTTTCTCCCTCATTTTCTGCCTGTGTCTTTCTTTTTCTCTGTCCATATGTATTTCTCTCCCTGTCTTTCTACTGCATTCCTCAACTTCAGAAAGCAAGCTCCAGTGTTATGAGCTGCTCTATGCGGTGGCCTACACAACAGAGAATGAGGGAGTGCCCAGGCCCCAGAAGACACTCAGGCTCTCATCTACACTGAATCCGACCAGTACCCACATGAGTGTGCTTGGAAGCCAATCCTCCCACAGCCCAGCTTCAGCTGAGAACACAGCCTTGGCCTCATGGAGCCCCAGGTGTAGGCAGCCAGTGAAGCTGTGTCCAGATTCAGGTCCACATAAACCATGGGATAGTAGGGATTTGTTGTTAAAGGTGCTGAGTTTGGGGACAATGTTGTCTGAGAGAAGCAGATCACTATCTTCTTCTTCCAGGCCCCAGAGTCCTCCTTCCCTCTCCTTTTCCCCAGGCTCCCTCTAGATCCACCAGTCTCTTTCTCACATCCTCTGCCAAAGTCACTTCTGCCTGCATGTCTCCACCAGGAGTGGCATCTCCCCGACACACTGTTCCCAGACTTGTGCAGGGCTGGCCCTCTGTTGTCATCCTGGTCATGGCATAAATGTCACCTCAGTGAGGTATTTGGGTCCCTCGAATGCTATGGTCCCCCACCCTCCCTCCCAACATCCTACTTTATTTTAATTATAGCATTTACTCTTCTTTTACATGCACTTGCTTTAGTGTTTTTGTCCATATATCCTCAGACTGTGGGCTCCTTGAGTGGGGGAAAGGGCCACTCTGTCACTTCTCAGCACCACATGCTGGGCCCACCAGGGCCCTTGGCACAGGTTTAGTTCTGTGGCAGCGTTGCTGAGTGAATAGATGAAAAAATGTCTAACATCCTTGTCTGCTTCTGATCACCTCATAATGACATATTTATTTCTTTTAAGAAACACAATTATAGGCCGGGCGTGGTGGCTCAAGCCTGTAATCCCAGCACTTTGGGAGGCCGAGACAGGCGAATCACGAGGTCAGGAGATCGAGACCATCCTGGATAACATGGTGAAACCCCATCTCTACTAAAAAATACAGAAAACTAGCCGGGCGAGGTGGCGGGCGCCTGTAGTCCCAGCTACTCGGGAGGCTGAGGCAGGAGAATGGCGTAAACCCGGGAGGCGGAGCTTGCAGTGAGCTGAGATCTGGCCACTGCACTCCAGCCTGGACAACAGAGCCAGACTCCGTCTCAAAAAAAAAAAAAAAGAAACACAATTATAGTTGATAATAAAACATAAATGGCAAAATAATTATAATTTCTGACGTTTCCTGTTGAGTATTTGTGATAGCTTTTATAATGATCCCTATTAAGATTTTAAGTTTTATAATTTTTACATTTGATTTTTAATGAAAACCTGTTTTATTTAACTCTGAGTTGTGACAATAAATTTTATAGTCTATCTCCAAATTTTTCTATAGTTTAATAGTGTTATTCTTTTTATGAATGATTTTGACCCTGATATTTATTTTGGAAAGAGGAATTCTACAAGTTTTCTACAAGGTCGGGCCAATCACATTTGTCATCCAGGATTTAGCATCTGATGTTCCAATTAACAGTTTTACAAGTTGATACGTCAAGTAACCCTGGGCCATACGTGCCCTAAATAATTCTAAATTATTTGATGAATATTTGACTCTCTTTAGTTTTCAAAAATTGTTAATCATAACTTGTTAGTTCATGTACAACTCTGAACTCATGCACTAGATTTAAATTCTGCAGTTGCTTACACATCTGGCTCATGGTAAAGGTGGATCTTTAGATGAAACAAACAATTTGGGAATTTATGACAGTTGGGAAAATAATTTCAGAACAAGAAGCAAGAAGGAGAAGTCAATGGTGGGGCAAAAGAAGAGAGGTCAGAATCATAAGGGGCAAGAGGGAGAGCTGCACGCCAGGAGGAAACCGAAGGACAAGGAGGGGAAGGATTTACTAAAACATATGTCTAGTTTTTGTTGCTCTGATTGTAATTTTTTTCATCTTTAGCCATAGAATATTTTAGTGGAGCAATGTTTTATTTAGAATTGTATGTAGAGTCTTCTTCCTACCAACTAAAAATACTGCTCATTGGACCTGAGGAATCTTTGTTTTTCTAAAGTGCCTCTCAAAGGAACCATGTTTCTCTAGTCAACATTAATGAATGTGGCCATTAAAGGTTCAAATAATCCTTGATGAAGTAATGCTATTCAGAGAAATAACTGTAAGAATTGTAATTAAATTATATATGTACCAATAGTTTTATCCTAAAATGAAGAGTATTTAGAGTACAGTTTGTGTGTAATCCTGTGCACCTAATATCTCAGCCCTAATGCAATGGTTGGCCATATCTTAAAGCAGAAAAAAGCCTATGACCCTAGTGGGTATAATACCAGAGAAAACATGCTCTATGGATTAAAGATGTTTTCTAAAGATGAAAAAAGTGAAAGGAGAATGTAACCAGTTTCACAGTAACTGACAGCAATGCTTATCCAAATTGATGCTGATCGAGGGACAACCACTAACTGTCCTCTCTGTGAGGTTGGCTCAAACAATAGGCACAAAGGTCCTATGCCTATGGTCTACCCTCAGATTTTTCTTATAAAAAAAAACTTTAGGCATTATAACACATAACAGTAACACAAGGATAGCACAATGGGATGAAGATGGCCTGATTCTACCAGGAATGTCAACAAAATGGGGTCTACAAAGTCTAGGTACCAAACTCAGAATAAATAGCTGCAGAACTCGATAGAAAGAGAACAGAGTTAAGCTCTTGTGCTGACTTACCACATCATCATGCACTTGACAAGTCAGGAAAAGCAAGGCAAAGGCGACCTTCATGGGCGGTGCACATAGTCAAGGCTGCCACCTATGGCAGGGGATAGTGCAGAATATATTTCAGTGGAGTCTTCATGTCACCATGAAAATTAGTAGACCACCTGGGGTAAGTGTCCTATTCAAGTGTACCATTTTAAAATCTTTTATACCATATGTTTACTGTACCTTTTCTGTTTATATACACAAATGCTGACCATTGTGTTACAATTGCCTACAGCATTCAGCATGGTAACATGCTAACAGGTTTGTGGTTTAGGAGCAATAGGCTATACCATATAGTCTAGGTCTGCGATAGGCTATACCACCTAGGTTTGGGTAAGTACATTCTATGAAGTTCACACAACAATCATATTACACAATGGTGCATTTCTCAAGATATATCCCCACCATCAAAAATGCATGATTGTATAAAAAATAAAATGGATATTGAAAGAGTGAAATTGCTATCTATTGTTTCATAACATGTAACCCCAAAACTTTGTGGCATAAAATCACAATATTTATTACCTAATTGAGTTTCTGTATATGAGAAATTCAAGAACAATTTATCATGGTGGTTGTGCCTCAGGACATCTCATGTGGTTACAGTCAGATTTCAACTGGGGCTGTCATCCAAGGCTTGACCGAAACTAGAAGATCCACTTTCAAGTTTGCTAACATTCATGGCCTGCAAGTTGGTGGGGTTTGTAATTGAAGCCTCAGGTTCTCTCCACGTAGATATTTTTGTAGGGCTGCTTGATTGTTCTCACCAAATAGCTGCTGGTTTCTTCCAGAGTGAGTGGCTTAGGAAAAAACAAAGCATAAGTGGCAAAATCTTTTATGACCTAGACTCAGAAGTCACACATGGTCACTTCCATCACATTCCATTCACCAGAAAGGACTTTTCAGCTTGATATACCTTCAAGAAGAGAATTAGGGTCTATGAAAGGACTTCAATAAGTTTGTGAAAAAATGAAAGTAAAGCACAAAAATAAAATATATAAGCCTTATTTCTCAACATAAGCTTCATCAAGTTCAAGACACTTTTATAAGCAATAATACCAGCCTTTAGTCTATCCCTACAAAAAGTAAGGTCCTCAGAATTTAGCCATGTCAAGACAGCCTTTTTTACATTATTAACTGAAGAAAAATGGGTCTCCTTTAAAGGTTTTTTTTTTTTTTTTGAGACGGAGTCTCGCGCTGTGTCACCCAGGTTGGAGTGCAGTGGCGCGATCTCGGCTCACTGCAAGCTCCGCCTCCCAGGTTCAGGCCATTCTCCTGCCTCAGCCTCCGAGTAGCTGGGACTACAGGCGCCCGCCACCACGCCCGGCTAGTTTTTTGTATTTTTAGTAGAGACGGGGTTTCACCATGTTAGCCAGGATGGTCTCGCTCTCCTGACCTCGTGATCCGCCCGCCTCGGCCTCCCAAAGTGCTGGGATTACAGGCTTGAGCCACCGCGCCCGGCCTAAAGGTTTTTAAAATCAGAAAAGAAAAAGAAGTTAGTGGGAGCCAAATCAGGAATAAAAGGCGGATGCCTAATAATTTTCCATGGAAACCCTGGCAAAATTGTCTTTTTTTTTAAATGAGGGGAATGAAGAGGAACATCGTTATGGTGGAGAAGAATTCTCTGGTGAAATTTTCTGGAAATTTTCCTTCTAAAGATTTGGCTAACTTTCCCCAAATACTCTCATAATAGCATGTGTTATTGGGTTTTTTGGTTTTGGCCCTCTAGAAAGCCAACAAGCAAAATACCTTGAGCATCCTAAGACACTGTTACTATGAGCCTTGTTCCAGACCAGTCACCTTTTGCTGAGACTGGACCACTTTCACTTCTTGGTAGCCATTGTTTTAATTGTGTTTTGTCTTGAAAATTTCATTGGAACAGCTGTGTTTGACTTCCTCACACAATTATTTGAAGAAATGCTTCAGGATCTTGATTACACTTATGTACAATTCCAGCTGAAAGCTCTGCTCTTGTCTGCTGCTGATCTTAGGAACAAGAGTTTTGAATCTATTGAGGGAAAAAATTTTTCAAAAATTGTGTGTAAATTTCAATTTCAATTGAGATGGCTGGTGGTGTTGACTGTTGTTTATAATTGTTGTCATTCTAAAGCAGGCATGAACAAGATTAATTTCTTTCTGGTGAATTAATGTGAATTGTCTCACACTGCAGGCTTTATCTTCAACATCTTCTCATCAGCTTCTTTAAAATGAGTTATTCATCTGGAAACTTTGTGAATGCTTAGCACCTGTCCTCATAAATTGTTTTAAAGAATCAGTGATTTTACTATTCTTTCACCCAAAATTACCATAAATTTGATGTTTATTCTTGCTTTAATTTTAGCAGGATTCATGTTGCTCTAATAGATCTCTGGTTCAAAATTCAAGGTCTTAGCTCCTTACTATAACCTCAAATTAGATCCTGTTCAGACATGTTATAACAAGTTAGCACAAGTTTATTTAGGTGCAAAATATTTTTGTAATCTATGCATAGTTTTCTCCATGTGCATTTTCCATGAACTTTTTGAAGATCCTTATACTTCTTGAAGAGTTTCAAATAATTTTTGAACATATTTTTAAACTATTACAAGAAAATTTTCTATAGAACCGAATTTCAGATTTATCAATTTGTGATAGGTATAATAACCAATGGAAATACCAGATAGGCAGCTTAGCTATTAAAATAGAATTGGAGTTAAATGATTATAGAGATATTCAGTAAAGACCTGCAGGCATTGAAAAGCATTAAAAAATTTAGAAATAAAATAACAGGATTATATGTGCCATTTAAAAGGAGAGATATCAGAAAAAAATAAGAACACGGAGAAGGACCAATAATAGAAAATGTTATGTAAAATGTAAGGATAGTGAAGCCATTGCTGTTCTCCACAAGAGCACTGACATTTCTTTGTCAATAGTATCACTGAAACTCCTGCTTCCATTTCCAAAATCCTGTCTTTGTGAAGCAGGGTTTTTTTGGTTTTTTGTTTTGTTTTGTTTTTTGTTGTTTTTTTTTTTGCAGTGACAGCAATCAAAACAAGATTACGAAGTAGACTGGACATAAGCACCACATTTTGGGTGCCACTGTCTCCCATCACCCCCTGATGGAACTGACTAGTTGCAGGAAAACAAGCTCAGGGCTCCCACTGATTCTACATTATGGTGAGTTATGTAATTATTTCATTATATATTACAATGCAATATAATACAATATGAAATAAATGTAATGTACTTGAATCATCCTGAAACCATCCCCCTGCCCAGTCCATGGATAAGTTGTCTTCCATGAAACTAGTCCCTGGTGCCAAAAAGACTGGGGACTACTGCAATATAGAAAGAAAAATATAAAGAGAAAAACACAAAGTCTATAACATCTTGAATAACACATGCACTGACGCTGTACAGAATATACTAATTACATTCATTCATTTAAGTATTAACCAATACCTACAAACCACATACAAATGCCTGGAATTGTTTTAGGAGAACAGTGAATGAAAGAGCAAGAGAGAAAGATAGCAAATTAAAAATACACATGTATGATTATGAAAGTGAGACCCCATCTCTATAAAAAAAATTTACATATGCACTTCAAGTCGTAATGAGTACTAAGAACAAAAATGAAGAATGAGAGAAGAGACAGATAAATTAATTCATGTAGAATGATCAAGGAAGTTTTTCTGCAATTATAGCAGTTACCATCACAGGTCTTAGAATCAGACGGATGCCAGTTTTAATCCTGGCTCTGCATCTTACAGCTGGGTGTCCCATGGACAATTCATTCCACCTTTAAATCTCAGTATTCTAATTTCAAATTTCTACATGTTTATTATTAGAAATAAAAACACATGAAAAAACATAAAGAATCAAGCACAGAAAAATAATGAGACTCTAATGAATCAAGAATAATGGTTATAAAAATGGAGACAATAAAACTGCCAAACTTATTAGACAATTCTAAAGATTAGAAGAAAATATACATAAAGAATTTAGCATGTCATGTGGCATATAGTTAGCCCATGGTAACTACAATTATTATCCTCATCTTACTAAGGGAAAATATGTATCATACTTGGGCATTAAAAAAGCTGTGAGACACGGTTTTTCAAATTATGCAAACACATAATTAAAGATTCAATTTTATGTTAAATTAAATAGTTCTACCTTTAGCTTTTTTTTTTTTTTTTTGAGACGGAGTCTCCCTCTGTCACCTGGGCTGGAGTGCAGTGGCCAGATCTCAGCTCACTGCAAGCTCTGCCTCCCGTGTTTATGCCATTCTCCTGCCTCAGCCTCCGGAGTAGCTGGGCCTACAGGCGCCCGCCACCTCCCCGGCTAGTGTTTTGTATTTTTTAGTAGAGACGGGGTTTCACCATGTTAGCCAGGATGGTCTCGATCTCCTGACCTCGTGATCCACCCGTCTCGGCCTCCCAAAGTGCTGGGATTACAGGCTTGAGCCACTGCGCCCGGCCTACCTTTAACATTTTTAAGATTCCTTGAAAGCGTATGTCAAAAATCTCATGTAATGCTTTCTGCTTCTTAACCAAAGTTTAGAGGAACTTAACAATCAAACTCTTAAAATGTAGTTATATTAAATAAACTATTCAAAGCAAGAATAGGCACAACAGCTTTAACTTCTTAAAAACTGCTTAAGCATCTCTGACCAAAAAATCATTTGTCTTTCAAATACACAGGAATCTGTTTGGAAAAAATTTGACTGAAAAAAGCTGGAATTCTAAAGTAAAAGTGCACAAGGCCAAAAATTTTTCAGTTTTCGCCGGGTACTTTGGGAGGCCAAGGAGGGGATCATGAGTCAGGAATGGAGAATTATCCTCCTGAGCAATACCGTGAAATCCTCGTCTCTACTGTACAAAAAAATTGGCCCGCGCAGGACGCCAGCAGTCCTGGAGCTGAGGCGGTGAATGAATCGAGGCGGAGCTGCGAGCTGAGATCGCTGGACTCTTGTGCCCATGCATCTAGCGAGATTCCTCTGTTCAAAAAAAAATCTCCATTTCTTTTTTCTTTTTTTTTTTAGAGGGAGTCTCAGTCTGTCGCCCCAGGCTGGAGTGCAGTGGCACGATCTCGCTCACTGCAAGCCTCGGCCTCTCCCCGGTTTAATGCCATTCCTTCCCTGCCCCAGCCTCCCCGGTAGCTGGGACTACAGGCGCCCCGGCCACTCAGGACTGGCACTTTTTGTATTTTAGTAGAGATGAGAGCCACCTCGTGTTAGCCAGGATGGCTCCCCATCTCCTGACCTCGCGGATCTGCCTCACTGCTTCCCAAAGTGCTGGGATTACAGACTTGAGCCACTGCCCAGCCTAAAAATCTCAATTTCATTTAGACTTTGTTTTTTTTTTTTTTTTAATTTATTTATTATTATTATAATTTCTTAAGTTGTAGGGCAAGCATGTGCATAACATGCAGGTTTGTTACATATGTATACTTGTGCTATGTTAGTCTGTTAGCACCCATCATCAACTCGCCATTTACACTGTGTATAACTCCCAATGTAATCCCTCCCTCCCTCCCCTCCTCCTCCCCATGATAGGCCTCCCCGTGTGTGATGTTCCCTTCCTGAGTCCAAGTGGATCCGTTCAGTTCCCACCCAAGGAGTGAGAACATGCGTGTTTGGTTTTCTGTTCTTGTGATAGTTTGCTAAGAATGATGGTTTCCAGCTGCATCCATGTCCCTGCCAGCGACTAAACTCATCTCTTATGGCTGCATAGTATTCCATGGTATATGTGCCACATTTTTCTTAATCCAATCTGTCACTGATGGACATTTGCTGGATTTCAAGTCTTTGTTATTAGGAATAAAAAGGCAATAAACATACGCGGTGCATGTGTCTCTTTATAGCGTTATTAATTTATAATCCTTTAAGTCCTCAGTAATGGGATGATCAAGTCATAAGTGGTACATCTAGTTCTAGATCCTGAGGAATCGCCATACTGTTTTCCATAATGGTTGAACTTAGTTACAATCCCACCAACAGTGTGTAAAAGTGTCTTATTTCTTGGCCATCCTCTCCAGCACCTGTTGTTTCCTGACTTTTAATGATCGCCATTCTAACTGGTGTGAGATGGTATCTCACATTGTGGTTTTGATTTGAATCTCTCTGATGCATGCACATTATACTTTTCATACGTCTGTTATTCGTATGAATGTCCTCTTTTGATAAATGTCTGTTCATCCTTTGCCCACTTTTTGATGTGGGGTTGTTTCATTTTTTCTTTGTAAATTTGTTGGAGTTCTTGTAGGTTCTGGATATTAGCCTTTGTCAGGATGAGTAGATTGCAAAAATTTTCTCCCATTCTGTAGGTTGCCTGTTCACTCTGATGGTAGTTTCTTTTGCTGTGCAGAGTTTCCCTTAGTTTAATTAGATCCCATTTGTCAATTTTAGCTTTGCTGTCATGCTTTTGGTGTTTTAGACATGTCTTGCCCATGCCTATGTCCTGAATGGTAACACCTAGGTTTTCCTCTAGGATTTTATGGTATTAGGGTCTAACATTTAAGTCTCTAATCCATCTTGAAATTAATTTTCAGATAAGGAGTAAGGAGTTGATCCAGTTTCAGCTTCTACTGATGGCTAGCCAATTTCTCCTTCAGCACCATTTATTAAATAGAATCCTTTCCCATTCTCTTGTTTTTCTCTAGGTTTGTCAAAGATCGATGGTATTGTAGATGTGCGGTATTATTTCTGAGGACTCTGTTCTGTTCCATTAGTCTATATCTCTGTTTTAAGTACTCAGTACCATGCTGTTTTACATTGTAGCCTTGTAGTATAGTGCTAAGAATGATGGTTTCCAGCTGCATCCATGTCCCTACAAAGGAGACAAACTCATCCTTTAGTATATTTTTAAATGGTGTTAAAAATGAGTATTTACATGGAAAACAATAAAGTTGGACCCTTACTTTACACCATATAAAAAACTTAATTTAAAATGGACCAAACATCTAATTGTAAGAGCTAAAACTATAAAACCCTTAGAAGAAAATGTAGGAAAAATGTTTCATAACACAGAACCTAACAATAATTTCTTGGATATGACAGTGAAAGCACAGACAACAACAACAACAAAAATACATAAAAAGAACTTCATTAAAGTGAAAAGCTTTTATGTATCTGAAGATACAATCAATATATTGAAAATAAATTCACAGAGGGAAAGAAAATATTCACACATTATATATTTGATAAGTAATTAATGTCCAGGCTATATAAAGACCTCAGAAGCAACAACAACAATCAAATTTAAAGATGAGCAAAGGTTTTAAAATATACATTTCTTTAAAGATGATATACAAATGACCAATAAGCACAGTATAAGGTGCTCAGCATCACTAATCATGAGAAAAATGTAAATCCAAACCACAATGCATACCAACTGACACATATAAGTGTAGCTGCCATCAAAAAAACCACCACCAGCAAACCAAAACAACAAAGCCCCAGAAAACAGCAAATGCTGGATGTGGAGAAGTCAGGACTCCTGCACACTGCTGGTGGGAAAGTAAGGTGGCACAGCCACTGTGGAAAACAGTAATCACCATATGATCCAGTAATTCCACATCTGGGTATATACCCCAAGAAACCGAAAGTGGGAATTTGCACACCCATGTTTATAGCAGCATTCACAAGAGCCAAAGAGTAGAAAAGCCCAAATGTCCATCTACAGATGAATGGATAAGCAAATATGATCAATACACACAATGATATATTATTCAGCCTTAAAAAGGAAAGGCATTCTAATACATGCTACAACATAAACCTTGAAAAGATTAAAACCAAAAAAATGCCAATACTCTATGCTTTCCACTTTTATAACATACCTAGAGCAGTTAAATTCATAGACACAGAGAGTAGGATGTGGTTTCCAGGGGACTGGGGAAAGGGAATGGGGAGCTATTGTTCTGTGGATGCAGAGTTTCACTTTGGGATAACACAGGTTTGGAATGGATAGTGGTGATAGTTGCACAACAACATATTTCTACTTAATGTACTTAAATTTTCTGTTGTACATATTTTACCACAGTAAAAAAATTACCAAATATTTAAAAATCTACATGTTTCTTTGAACTGTTTCTTTACATCCCTTGTCCATTTTTCAATTTGGCTGCTGGTCTTTTAATAATTTAGGATAGCTATATATATACACACACACACACATATATACACATACATACATATATACACATATATACACATATACATATACACATATATACATATATATACACACACACAAAAAAAAAACCTAAATTAGCTTTTTGTCTGTCAAGTATGTTGCAGATCTATTTCCCCAGTCTGTTGACTTTTGACTTTGAGGCATTTTTCTCACCTATAAAGTTTTAATTTTTATGGAGTCAAATGCATCAGTCTTATATTCAAACACTTATTTATGGGGATGGTGTTTCAGTTTAGGATGATAAAGAAGTTGTAGATATGGATAAAGGAGATGGTTGTACAACACATTATATTAGATGCCACTCAACTGTACATTTAAAACATGGTTAAAATGGTAAGTTTTATGTTGTATATATTTTACCACCAAAAAAGGACCAGGCTTAGATGTTTAGATGTTAGGGGTTTGGAGTACCTCTAACATTTATTCCCTTCCAGGACTCTAATTTATAAAACACCCACACAAGGAAAGTAGATACTGACTTCACAAATCTCCTTACAAGTCCCACAGCAGAGGCTGTCTGGGAAAGCAGAGGTGGAAAAAGTCACAGAAACTCGAAGTCAATGTGAGACCTCCCATCCCCTATTCCGGAATCAGATGGAGGAAGGCACGCATGCAGG
The DNA here is from genome assembly GCF_008728515.1 of Papio anubis. Classification (NCBI taxonomy): domain Eukaryota; kingdom Metazoa; phylum Chordata; class Mammalia; order Primates; family Cercopithecidae; genus Papio; species Papio anubis. The sequence goes on along the minus strand of NW_022169489.1, from coordinate 122 downwards.
CTGAGACTGAGGTCAGTGTGAGACCTCCCATCCCCTATTCTGGAATCAGACGGAGGAAGGCACTCATGCAGGCTAAGCTGGAGGTCAGTGTGAGACCTCCCACCCCCTGCTCTGGAATCAGA
>NW_022169488.1:0-1050 GCF_008728515.1 Papio anubis | reverse complement strand
TTGAGACGGAGTCTCACTCTGTCACCCAGGCTGGAGTGCAGTGGCGCAATCTCAGCTCACTGCAAGCTCCGCCTCCCGGGTTCGCGCCATTCTCCTGCCTCAGCCTTCCGAGTAGCTGGGACTACAGGTGCCTGCCACCGCGCCCGGCTAATTTTTTTGTATTTTTAGTAGAGGAGGGGGTTTCACCGTGTTAGCCAGGATGGTCTCGAACTCCTGACCTCGTGATCCGCCCACCTCGGCCTCCCAAAGTGCTGGGATTACAGGAGTGAGCCACCATGTCTGATCAATTTTTGTATTTTTAGTAGAGGTGGGGTTTCACCATGTTGGCCAGACTGGTCTCGAATTCCTCACCTCAAGTGATCGGCCCACCTCAGCCTCCCAGAGTGCTGAGATTACAGGCGTAAGCCACTACACCCAGCCCCGTTTTTTTTTTGGTTTTTTTTTTTTTTTTTTTTTTTAGACAGAGGCTCGCACTGTCCCCCAGGCTGGAGTGCAGTGGCGCGATCTCAGCTCACTGCAACCTCTGCCCCCTGGGTTCAAGCAATTCTCCTGCCTCAGCCTCCCAAGCAGCTGGGATTACAGATGCCTGCCACCATGCCCAGCTAATTTTTTGTGTGTATTTTTAGTTGAAATGGGGTTTCATTATATTGGCCAGGCTGGCCTCAAACTCCTGACCTCATGATGCGCCCACCTCAGCCTCCCAAAGTTCTGGGATTATAGACATGAGCCACCGCATCTGGCTTTTTTTTTTTTTTTAATCATGACCATCCTAGTGGGTGTGAAATAATATCTCACTGTGCATTTCCCTGACGGCTAATAATGCAAAGAATCATTTAATGTACTTGTTGGCCATTGGTATACTATTTTTTTGGTATCCTCTCTTTTTTAAAATAAAAAATATTTGCAATACCAAAAGATATATAGGACAGCACAACAAACATTTGTGTTCCCACCACATGACTTAAGAAATAAAACATCCGGCCGGGCGCGGTGGCTCAAGCCTGTAATCCCAGCACTTTGGGAGGCCGAGACGGGCGGATCACGAGGTCA
>NW_022169487.1:0-1050 GCF_008728515.1 Papio anubis | reverse complement strand
GGTGCCCCACTCTACTGGTACCAATTTACTGTATAAGTATATATTTTGACACTGCTGATAAAGACATAACTGAGACTGGGCAATTTACAAAAGATAGAGGTTTAATTGGACTTACAGTTCCACGTGGCTGGGGAAGCCTCACAATCATGGTGGAAGGCAAGGAGGAGCAAGTCACATCTTACACAGATGGTGGCAGGGAAAGAGAGAGCTTGTGAGGGCAACTCCATTTTCAGAACCATCAGATCACCTGAAATCCATTCACTACCACGAGAACAGCATGGGAAAGACCCACCCCATAATTCAATCATCTCCCACAGGGTCCCTCCCACAACAGGTGGGAATTATGGGAGCTACAAGGTGAGATTTGGGTGGGGACATAGAGCCAAACCATATCACCCTAGAACAAATGGATTTAACAGATATTTACAGAACATTCTACTCAACAACTGCAGAACATGCATTATTTTCATCAGCACATACATGGAACATCCTCCAAGATAGACGTTATGATAGGCCACAAAACGAGTCTCAATAAGTTTAAGAAAATCAAAATTATATGAAGTACCCTCTTAGACCACTGTGGAATAAAACTGGAAATTAACTCCAAAATGAATCCTCAAAGCTATACAAATACATGGAAATTAAATAATCTGCTCCCAAATGATCTTTGGGTCAACAATGAAATCAAGATGGAAATTTTAAAAATCTTTGAACTGAACCACAATAGCGACACAGCTTATCAAAAACTCTGGGAGGGCCAGGCATGGTGGCTCACGCCTGTAATCCCGGCACTTTAGGAGGCCGAGGTGGGTGGATCACCTGAGGTCAGGAGTTCGAGACCAGCCTGGCCAACATGGTGAAACCCTGTCTCTGCTAAAAATACAAAAATTACCGAGGTGTGGTAGTGTGTGCCTATAATCCCAGCTACTCGGGAGGCTGAGGCGGGAGAATCACTCGAACCCAGGAGGTAGTGGTTGCAGTGAGCCAAGATTGTGCCACTGCACTACAGCCTGGGCAACAAGAGCGAAACTCTGTCAAAAAAAAAAAAAA
>NW_022169486.1:0-1050 GCF_008728515.1 Papio anubis | reverse complement strand
TTCTCTTTGTAGCAATTGTGAATGGGAGTTTACTAATGATTTGGCTGTTTGCCTGTTTTTGGTGTATAGGAATGGTTGTGATTTTTGCGCATTGATTGTGTATCCTGAGACTTTGCTGAAGTTGCTTATCAGCTTAAGGAGATTTTGGGCTGAGACGATGGGGTTTTCTAAATATATAATCATGTCATCTGCAAACAGGGACAATTTGACTTCCTCTTTTCCTAATTGAATACGCTTTCTTTCTTTCTCTTGCCTGATTAGCTTTCAAGATCAGATGAGATCAAGCACATTCAGTGTGCTATGGCCATAGACCAGGATTTCTTCTCTTTATCTTCCATCTTGTGTAGTTTGAAATTATGTGCCTAGGTGTAGGGTTTTGTCCTTTTTTTTTTTTCTTTATCCTGCTTGGATTTTTTTCTGAGTTTTGAGGATCCGTGGATGGTGTCTGATACTAATTTGAGGAAATTCTCCGTCATTTTTTTTTAGATATTTCTTTTGTTCCTTTCTTTCTTATTTTTCTAAAAATCCCATTACATGTAGTTATACATTTTGTAGTTGTCCTATACTTCTTGGAGATATATATATATAACGTCTTTGTTCCTTTTGCTTTTCAATTCTGGCAGTTTCTATTAAGATATATTTCAGGTAGAGACTCTTTATTCAGCATATCCAGTCTGCCAATAAGTCCATCGAAGGCATTCTTTATTTCTTTTACAGTATTTTTTTTTTATCTGTAGCATTTACTTTTTGGCTATTTCTTAGAATTTCTGTCCCTCTGCTTATATCGCTCATCTGTTCTTTCATGCTGCTCACTGTATTCGTTAGAGCCCTTAGTAACCTAATCATAGTTGTTTTAAATTCCTAGTCTAATAATTTCAACATCTCTACTATATCTGAGCCTGGCTTTGATGCTTTCTCTGTCTCTTTAAAAACTGTGGTTTTTGCCTTTTAATGTGTCTTGTAATGTTTTCTTGGTAGCTGGATATAAGGTATAGAATAAAACGAACTGCAGTAAATAGGCTTTTGGTAACATGTGATTAAGTGTGGGGA
>NW_022169485.1:0-1051 GCF_008728515.1 Papio anubis | reverse complement strand
TTTTTTTGTATTTTTTAGTAGAGACGGGGTTTCACCGTGTTAGCCAGGATGGTCTCGATCTCCTGACCTCGTGATCCGCCCGTCTCGGCCTCCCAAAGTGCTAGGATTACAGGCTTGAGCCACCGCGACCGGCCGATTTCTGCATTTTCAACTGTGGTACTGGGTTCATCTCACTAGGGAGTGCTGGACAATCGGTGCTGGTCAGCTGCTGCAGCCCGACCAGCGAGAGCTGAAGCAGGGCAAGGCATCGCCTCGCCAGGGAAGCGCAAGGGAGAAGGGAATCCCTTTTCCTAGCCAGGGGAACTGAGACACACGACACCTGGAAAATCGGGTAACTCCCACCCCAATACTGCGCTTAAAGCAAACGGGCACACCAGGAGATTATATCCCACACCTGGCCGGGAGGGTCCCACACCCATGGAGCCTCCCTCATTGCTAGCACAGCAGTCTGTGATCTAACCACACCTCTGGGGACAGGGCACAGCTAAACAACAACAAAAGCAGCAGAAACCTCTGCAAACGCAAACGACTCTGTCTGACAGCTTTGAAGAGAGCAGTGGATTTCCCAACACGGAGGTTGAGATCTGAGAAGGGACAGACTGCCTGCTCAAGTGGGTCCCTGACCCCTGAGTAGCCTAACTGGGAGACATCCCCCACCAGGGGCAGTCTGACACCCCACACCTCACAGGGTGGAGTACACCCCTGAGAAGAAGCTTCCAAAGCAAGAATCAGACAGGTACTCTCGCTGTTCAGAAATATTCTATCTTCTGCAGCCTCTGCTGCTGATACCCAGGCAAACAGGGTCTGGACTGGACCTCAAGCAATCTCCAACAGACCTACAGCTGAGGGTCCTGACTGTTAGAAGGAAAACTATCAAACAGGAAGGACACCTACACCAAAACCCCATCAGTATGTCACCATCATCAAAGACCAGAGGCAGATAAAACCACAAAGATGGGGAAAAAGCAGGGCAGAAAAGCTGGAAATTCAAAAAATAAGAGCCCATCTCCCCCTGCAAAGGAGCGCAGCTCATCGCCAGCAACGGATCAAA
>NW_022169484.1:0-1051 GCF_008728515.1 Papio anubis | reverse complement strand
AATCTCTTTAAATGTAGACTTAGAATGATTTTAGAGATCACCATTTGTATCACATGTAAGAAATCTCAGACCCAATATGGAGAAAATATTTTTTGTGATAATATAGTCAGACTAGAACCCAGATTTCCTGATGTTCAATCCAATATTGTGTTACCACGGCCCATTAAGAAAGCCTAAAGACAGTATTGTCCTTGAATTCTGGAAACCTGGAGCAGGCATTATGTTCTGGATTGAAAAACCACAGAGACAGATCTGAACGCAGGTATACAGATAATCCTATTCTTTTTTCAAGCAGAGCCCTAATTTTCCATCTTCTAGTTTAACCTGTATGAATTATGTGAGTCACCCATGGCTACATGACTAGTATCTATGGTAGAAGGATGCATTTCATCAGATGAAACTGATAGTAATGAGAACAGGCTCTCAGTTTCAACAATGCAAAGTTGTTTAACTTTGGGGATAGTTGCTGAAACCTCTTTGCTTCAATTTTTCACCTGTGTCCATAAAGAAAAGTCACTTTTAAATGTGAAAAACCACAGCGACCTCATAGGCTGCTTATTCATATTCCATCAACACATGTGAAATGCTTAAGGAGATGATGCTTATAAATGTTAATTATTAATTTGATTTTGAGAGATAAATCTTCATGGATTTATTGTGTTGCTGCATGTCTTATGAGCAGAGAGATCAACAGTCTTTTTTCTGGATTATTCTTTCAAGGTTGTTTATATAGTGAATGTTTTGAAAACAGAGATAATTCCTCCATTTGGAGCAGAATGCAGGTTGTTTATTTCCTATATAGAAGATTCAGATTTTCTAGGTTGAGGATTCCTCTCCAGTAACACAATGCATTGCATGAGAAGGTGTCACATGGCCCCGTTTGCACCCATACTGGGTTCGGGGAACCAATTCAAATGCTGAAACACTAGCTGCTGCTATTCGTTTGAATAATCTACTGTTCTTTACTTCTGACCGAGAAGCCTCCGGTCTTTTGCCAGCACTCATTAAACTGTGGCAGTCTAACCTGTTAGCTTGCAAGTATAGTGAAGAC
>NW_022169483.1:0-1051 GCF_008728515.1 Papio anubis | reverse complement strand
TTAAAATAAAGGCAGACTGCGAGTCCTATTTGTTCAACCTCACAGCTACACAAAGGAGAGATTTATTTCGCCCATGTGACAAGAAATGTAAAGATCTAGAGTCCAGGGCACAAACCACTGGTTGAGAGGTGAGGAAGGCCCAGCCTCCGATTAGCTGCCTGCCGCACTGTCCTCAGCGCAGCCGTGCCGTCCCCAGGGCCCAGGCCTAGAGTTGGAATTCCAGCAAGAAGAAAGGGAAAGGGCAAAGGCTCTTTGGAGAATTGGGAAAATCATTCCTGTGTTCTGTGGTTCAATGGAGGGACCTGGTTGACAAAGCCTGCTCGAAAGGATCAAGAAGCGAGAAGTGGTGGGCTCAGTAGCTCACGCCTGTAATCCCAGCACTTTGGGAGGCCAAGGCGGGCGGGTCACCTGAGGTCAGGATTTGAGACCAGCCTGGCCAACTTGGTGAAACCCCGTCTGTACTAAAAAATGCAAAAATTAGCTGCTTGTGGTGGCGCGCTCCTGTAATCCCAGCTACTCAGGAGGCTGAGGCAGGAGAATCGCTTGAACCCAGGAGGTGGGGGTTGCAGTGAGCTGAGATCGTGCCACTGCATTCCAGCCTGGATGACAGAGTTAGACTCTGTCTTAAAGTAAATAAATAAATAAATAAATAAATAAATAAATAAATAAATAGAATCGAGAAGCGGCACAGCAGAGTCTCTCGATAGGGCCAGACTGGCTAATGATTCTCATCTCCAAATCTCCGAATACTGAAGTCATACACACATATGAAAAGGCCTGGGGAGGGCTGGATGCAGTGGCTGAAACTCAGCCTATTTAATAATTCCCAGTTAGAAAATCTAGGCCAGGCGCAGTGGCTCACATCTGTAATCCTAGCACTTTGGGAGGCCAAGGTGGGCAGATTGCCTGAGCTTAGGAGCTCGAGGCCAGCCTGGGCAACATGGTGAAACCTCATCTCTACTAAAATACAAAAAATCATTAGCTAGGTGTGGTGGTACACACTTGTAGTCCCAGCTACTTGGGAGGCTAAGGTGGGAGAATCGCTTGAATC
>NW_022169482.1:0-1051 GCF_008728515.1 Papio anubis | reverse complement strand
CTAGTTTTAGTTGCCTCCAGTTCCCTCCAAATCAGATTCCTTAGCGGCTTGTGTCCCCACACTTGCTGCAGTTCCTCCTGGGCCTGGCAGGCACATTCCAGACATTCACATCTCCGCTCAGATGCAGGCGTGCACATTATTTATAGAAAATCGTACTGCGCTGTGATCGGCTTGAGCTGACGTTCTCTAGGTGGGAGGTGGAGGTTCAAAAGTTCTAATGGGATGAAATTAGAAATACGAATTTTAAAAATTCACGTGTTATGAACTCTGTTCAGTGATTGTCTCTGAAATGAGAGACTATTTGCAGATGAGGCAGTCAGCCTGCAGCTCTCCTTAGATCTGTCCTAGACCTCGATGCCGTCCTTTGGCCTCTTCCTGGGTGTGGGGTGCTCTGCTTGAAGCAAAACCAAAGGAAAGAACGTGGTCTGCATCACTACTGCAGCCAGCTCAACGCGCACACCCACTGGGAGGGGGATTTGATCACTTAACATTTTAAATGCATTTAACATTAAACCAGCAAGTCAGCCAGTGCTTTCTGTAAGCAAGCTGCCTGGCTCATGGGAACCTGACACTTTTCGGAAGAGAGTCCTTGCTTCTGTGGAGTGTCAATATTTGTCTCATTTCTTGAGACTCTGCTCAAAGTGATGAACGTGAGTAAATTAGGACCTTTTTTTTGTAAATTGGGCCACAGAGCTCTCTAGGCACAGTCAGGGGAGTAAACGGCTGTGAAAGATGCCGCCTGATGTGAGCCATGGCCAGGCACTTTGGAACCTGGGATCCCATCTCCAGCCTTTCAAAGGACACAGACGAATATAAAATGCAGATGGGAGAGTTCATATTTTGGGCATCTCTGTTCTTTTGAAATCAAAGTGCAAAGAAAAAGTTTTGCCTTGAGGTCTTAACCCATACTTGTTTTTCTCCTGAGGTTTTAAAATTTTCTTAACTGCTTTTTTCTCCCCCGATCCTTGGGGAACTTCTATCTTCATATCTTCTTAAAAGATATGGTTAAATTCAACACTGAAATTTAAAAACATGCTTTCATATTTTTCTT
>NW_022169481.1:0-1051 GCF_008728515.1 Papio anubis | reverse complement strand
AAATTGCTTTGACCACTGTGGTCATTTTAATGATATTAATTCTTCCTATCCAGAAGCATAGAATGTTTTTCCATTAGTTTGTGTCATCTCTGATTTCTCTGAGAAGCATTTTGTAATTCTCATTGGAGAGATTTTTCAGCTCCCTGGTTAACTGTATACCTGGGAATTTTATTCCTTTTGTGGCAATTGTGACTAGGATTGGGTTTTTGATTTGGCTCTTGGGTTCACTCTTGTTGGTGTATAGGAACACTACTGATTTTTGTGCATTTGTTTTGTATTCTGAGACTTTGCTAAAGTTGTTTATCAGCTTAAGGATCTTTTGAGCCAAGACTATGGGGTTTTCTAGATATAGAATTATGTCATCTGCACACAAGGATAGTTTGACTTTGTCTCTTTTTATGTCAATGCTCTTTATTTCTTTCTCTTGCCTTATTGCTCTGGCCAAAACTTCCAATATTATTTTAAATAGATGTAGTGATAGAAGGCATCCTTTCTTGTGTTGGATTTCAGGGAGAATGCTTCCAGCTTTATATCGTTCAATATTATTTTGATTGTGGGTTTGTTGTAGATGATTCATTATTGTGAAGCAAGTTCCTTCAATACCTAGTTTATTGAGAGATTTTAACATAAAGAGGTGTTGAATTTTATCTAAAGCCGTTTCTGCATGTATGGAGATAATCTTGTGGTTTTTGTCTTTAGTTCTGTTTATATGACAAATCACATTTGTTCATTTGTGAATGTTGAAGCAAACTTGCATCTCAGCAATAAAGCCAACTCCATCATGGTAGGTTAGCTTTGTGTTGTGCTGCTGAATTCCATTTGTTAGTATTTTGCTGAGGATTTCAGTATCAATGTTCATCAAGAATATTGACCTGAAATTTTCTTTTTTGTGTGTGTCTCTGCCAGATTTTGGGATTAGGATAATAATGGCCTCATAGAACAAATTGTGGAGGAGTCCCTCCTGCTTAACTTTTTTGAAATAGTTTAGTAGGAATGGTACCAGCTCTTCTTTTTACAACTGGTAGACTTTGGTTGTACAATCCATCTGTGA
>NW_022169480.1:0-31309 GCF_008728515.1 Papio anubis | reverse complement strand
CAGTATTAGAACCTGTGATTCAAGACAGTGGTCTAAGAAGAGGGAAGAGGTAAAGTAAAATATAAACTGAAATCTAGGCTGAGTGTGGTGGCTCATGCCTGTAATCCCACCACTTTGGGAGTCTGAGGCAGGAGTATAGCTTGAAACCAAAAGTTTGAGACCAGCCTGGGCAACAAAGTGAGACCCCGTCTTTACTAAATAACTGAGACCCCATCTCTACTAAATAAATAAAATAAATTGAAACACAAAAATTCTTAGCTGGGCATGGTGGTATGCACCTGTTGTTCTAGCTGTTTAGAAAGTTGAGGCAGAAGGATTGCTTGAGCCCAAGAATTTGAGGCTGCAGTGAGCTATGATTGCACGACTGCACTTTAGCCTGGGTGACAGAGTGAGACCCTGTCTCTAAAAAAAAATGAAAACACAACAAAAAAAACCCAGAACTGAAATCTGTTCATTGGATTTAGCAAGTAGAAGGTTAATAGTGATCTTTCAAGAAAAGAGGGAAGAAAAGGAAGGCAGTCTGGCTGTCCCTTGAGGTGAGCTAGTCTCCCTCACTACGTCTCCTGTGAGGAAGCATGCCAGATGGAACCACTCCTTAAGAAGTATTTGTTGTTTTTAATATATTGGTGTTAGCTTTTATTTTTAAAAACCTTTAAAAGTTGCCGAATGAAAATATAAACATATATAATTTAAATGATGTTTATAAAGCAGATACCCATCTAGCTACTCCCTAGGTCAAACTATAGAACATGGCCAGTATCCCACATATATTCCTCTCTGATCAAAATGTCTCTGATCAGAGTGTCCCTGGGAGGTGACTGCTATGGTCATTGTTCCCTTGGTTTTCCTTTTTTTTTTTTTTGAGGTGGAGTCTCATTCTGTTGCCCAGGCTGAAGTGCAGTGGCACCATCTCAACTCACTGCAACCTCTGCCTTCCGGGTTCAAGCAATTCTCCTGCCTCACCCTCCTGAGTAGCTGGGACTACAGGCACATGCCACCACACCCAGCTAATTTTGGTATTTTTAGTAGAGACAGGGTTTCATCATGATGGCCATGATGGTCTCGATCTCCTGACCTCTTGATCCGCCCCCCTTGGCCACCCAAAGTGCTGGGATTACAGGCATAAGCCACTGCGCCCGGCCACATTTTGTATTTTTAATAGGTATGGGATTTCACCATGTTGGCCAGGCTGGTCTCAAACTCCTGACCTCAAATGATCCACCTGCCTCGGCCTCCCAAAGTGCCATTTTTTTGTTTGTTTGTTTGTTTTGTTTTTTTTGTCTTTTTGATAAATCCACTATTACTTGTCTTTTGGGGTTTGTTTTTATTGTCTCTTTGAGTTTTGTTTCCTTATGCACCCAGTTACTTTTGAAAATGTTCCGGGCAGATTTGCCTAGATTAATAAATGCACTCCATGTTCCAATTACTTTTTTTTTTGAGACAGTGTCTTACCCTGTCACCCAAGCTGGAGTGCAGTGGCATGATCTTGGCTCACTGCAACCTCTGCCTCCTGAGTGCAAGTGATTCTCCTGCCTCAGCCTCCCAAGTAGCTGGCGTTACAGGCACCTGACACCACACCCAGCTAATTTTTGTATTTTTAATGGAGACTGGGTTTCATCATGTTGGCCAGGCTGGTCTTGAACTTCTGACCTCAAGTGATCACCCTTAACCTCCCAAAGTGCTGGGATTACAGGCATGAGCTACCGTGCCTGGCCCCAGTTATTTTTATTTTTATTTTTTGAGATGGAGTCTCATTCTGTCATCCAGGCTGGAGTGCAGTGGCATGATCTTGGCTCACAGCAACTTTCTGGGTTCAAGCAATTCTCCTGTCTCAGCCTCCCAAAGTGCTGGGATTACAGGTGTGAGCCATCTCACCCGGCCTACTTAGATGTTATATTAGTGGTAATTCCTGTTATCTTGTGAACTCTTTAGTGTCTAAACAATTTTTTTTAAGAGACGGAGTCTCACTGTGTTGCCCAGTTGCAATCCTAGCTTACTGCAGCCTCAAACTCCTGGGTCAGGTGATCCTCTTGCCTCAATCTACCAAGTAGCTAGGACTACAGGTCTCTGCCACCACTTCTGGCTAAGTTTTTACATTTTTTGTAGAGATGGGGGTCTCACTGTGTTGCCCAAACTGGTCTCGAACTCCTGTCCTCAATTGATCCTGCTACTTCAGCCTCCCAAAATGCTGGATTACAGGCATGAGCCACTGTACCTGGTCTTAAACAATTTTTAAATAACATTTTATCCAGCATTTTAGTTAATTTTCAACAGGTGTATTAGTTCTTGCTGTATTCTCATAAACAGAAGTCCTGGTTCATTTTTATTTGTTTTAAACATTGAATCCCATACTCTTCCCCACCTTACCCCACCCAGAATTTTCCTGTTAATGTTTTGAAGCCAGAGCCTGCATCTTAATCATTATTTTATCTTAGTGCCTGGTCTTAGAAAATTATATTGACTGTTTGACAGACCATAGATAAGGCAGGTGGATGAGATAGTGGGTAGCTAGTTGGAAAAGGCTGCTTGGTCATTTACCTGATTATCTTCTCACACAGTTTTTTCTTTACTAAGAGAAATTTGCCCCAATATTGACAGAATCTCCCTGCCTGAGAGTGCCCAGAGTATAGCAGAGCATCTTACCCTGATACCCCTCTTTTCACTCTCTTCTCTGTGGAGACAGAAGGAGCTTCAAGAGCAGGGGGAGATCAGAATCGTCCAGCTGGGCTTTGACTTGGATGCCCACGGAATTATCTTCACTGAGGACTACAGGACCAGAGTATGTGACTGTGTGTGTCAGGGGTGCCAGGGGCAGGGAACAGGTTGGGGGAGATAGGGAAGTTGGGAAACAGAAATAAAAACAAAAGAAAGAATTTCTCTGCCCCCACATCCCATGGAGAGGGCACAGGGCCCTGGTAAGTAGTAATATGAGGGAGAGAGACAGGAGGGAAAGAGGGAGGAGCGAGAGGGTGAAGACTGGGGAGAGGAGGGAGAGGAGGAGGAGGAAGGGTATGAGAGGTGGAAGGATCTGAGCAAGAGGTAAGACAGGAAGAGAAATGCTGTCCTAGGGGTGGAGACGTTGGTGGAGAGTGAGGATGGGGACGGACCATGCTTCTCATCTCTGCTTCTAGGTCCTCAAGGCCTGTGATGGCCGACCGTATGCTGGGGCAGTGCAGAAATTTCTAGCTTCAGTACTTCCAGCCTGTGGGGACCTTAGTTTCCAGCAGGACCAAATGACACAGACCTTTGGCTTCAGGGACTCAGAAATCACGTGAGACTTGTGGAACCAACAAAGTCAGGCATCTGACGCCTCCCTGGCTCCCTCCAGTTCCATGCAGCCTGTCCTTTTGCTTTTTTGGTGAACCTGCCAGAAAAGCTGCCAAAAGGCTGACTCTTCTTTTTAATAAAATGACCCAAGTTTTTATTCCTCCCCACAAGAGAGGAGACCTATCTTACCTGGGGCCTTAGAAAGAGCCCTGGAATAGAATTCAGTCCTTGGTGGCTTATCAAAAGCATGCAGGGGCCTGGCAGGAACTGTAAAAGCTTGATATTAATTATACTAGGACTAAGAGGATAGAGAATGATAGGAGTTGGGATACCCCTAAACATTCACATTAAAACAAAAAAAACCCAAAGCTAAAAAACAACTGGGCAGGCGCTAAAGAAAAATATAATTTTGAGAGGCTCTATCTGGCTCAGGCCTCCTACTTTGTAACGCATGGAATATGTGAAAGTATTTGAAGAGCTGTAGCACCGGTCTCACATGGGCAGACACACTCTCAGAGAGATGTGATGGGAGCCTTGGCGAGGTCTGCCTAGGTAGTGGCGGGAGCGCAGAAGACCCTGATTCCTCTCCTCAGTCCTGAGACTGAATGTGTGTCAGGACGTGTGGTCAGGGAAGAGAAACTATTTAAATGAATGAGTAATAGTAGCAGGAAAAGAGAGTGGAGGGAGGGCAGTCCACGTAGGGGTCCTGGAACAAGCAACTGCACCAACAGAGGCAGTTGGTGCAAGCACACAACCACCCCAGGTTGGGGTGTTGTTATCCACTTTCTCTTGCGTGGTTGCCCGTGTTTCTCGAGACTTGTGTAAATATTAATGGATGAGGAGGAGTGGTTGTTCTCAGAGCCCAGACCTCATCTCTGCTGGCTTCCCATTGCCCTCAGGCATCTGGTGAACGCAGGAGTCCTCACCGTCCGAGATGCTGGAAGCTGGTGGCTAGCTGTGCCTGGAGCTGGGAGATTCATCAAGTACTTTGTTAAAGGTATCCCATCTGCAGCTCAGGCCTGCAGCTCAGGCCTACAGCCCCTCACCTTTTGGTGACTACTCAGGCCTCTACGCCTTATTCACCTTTCCTTCTCCTTTGCCACTTCTCCAGGGCGCCAGGCTGTCCTTGGCATGGTCCGGAAGTCCAAGTATCGGGAGCTGCTCTTATCAGAGCTCCTGGGCCGGCGGGCTCCTGCTGTTGTACGGCTTGGTCTCACCTACCATGTGCACGACCTCATTGGGGCCCAGCTAGTGGACTGGTGAGTCTTGCCCGGGCCTCTGGCAGATGACCCAGGGTCGGATTTCCTCCCTGCTTAGTTCCCTAGTGAAGGCCAGTGGATCTCATTCTTCTCTGGAACCTGGGAACACCCCTTCCCAAGTTATAAGCTCTCCTCACAACTTGAGCCTAGGCGTCTGGCTCCAGCCTTGTCTTTCTCCTGCACAGCATCTCTACCACTTCTGGAACCCTCCTCCGCCTGCCAGAGACATGAAGATTCTGCTCATCATTGCTCAGCTCCCCAGAGTGGGCCTGGAGGAGACTGGAATTGCTGCATGATGGTGGCTGAAACAGGGTCACCTTGGGAAGGCTTGGGAGCCAGGAAGAGTGTTGGGCTCTCGTGTATGCAAAGGGTCAGATGTGGCTGCTGCTGTTTGCCTGGGCTCTGACCCGGTGGTGGGGTTTGAGCAGTGCTTCTCTGCCCTTCCATGGAAAGTGGAACCAGAAATGGTGCCAAGGCTGTGGCTGTTCCCTTTCGTGTAAAATGGTGCTGTTATTACTCTGTCTTGAAATAGGAAGGTGGGATTTCTGGGGAGGCTGGTGAAGGAGGGCAGGGTTCTTTTCCCTACGTGTCATGTTAAAATTGCCAAATAAAGTACTTCTGCCTGTGGTATTTTCTGGATGTCCTTTATTTACTGAGACGTGTGCTTGGGTGCCTTGTTTAGGGGTAGAGGTGAAGTCTGAGCTTTGCCTCGTTCAGAGAGGAAAGGGGTTAGGGGTTCACCAGACCACTCTCCCTGTGGAGTGGTACGGGTGTACGTCATCTCCTAAACCATGGAATTTCTGTTAGGGCTTAAAAAAGCAAAAGCCTAGTATTGTTCAATTTGTGTTGGAATGAAAGTAAGAGACAAGTGTCTTAGAAACCTGTCACTGTTTTGTGAGGGCCTTTAAATATCCTGCACTCGTGGGCCATGTTGGGCCTTTGTACGCCCATGTACACAGGAGCTTGTGTGCACCTATACCCTGGTACAGATATACCTGGTAGGGGGAGGTGCTCAGGCACTGGAATGAGGGGTTAACAGGGAAGGACAAGGTTATTTCTGGGCCAAGATTCAGAGATTCCCCTGGAGACCCAGGTGTCCGGGGCGCCCCCACAACACTGGGCCTGAGGCCAGTTGCATTTCTTGGCTGTCACGTGGTTTCCCAGCTTAGCTGGGCTGGGGGAGGAGCAAGGTCCAGAGTCAACTCTGCCCCAAGCCCTAGCTTGGCCAGAAGGTAGCAGACAGACAGACGGATCTAACCCCTCTTGCATCCTCCAGCCATGAGGCTCCTCTGGGGGCTGATCTGGGCATCCAGCTTCTTCACCTTGTCTCTGCAGAAGCCCAGGTCCTGGAGGCGGGATGCTGGGTGCTTGGATTGGGGCAGGGCTGGCAACAGGACCCGATTCAGGAGTGAGGGAGAGCAGGGTTGGAGGGTCAGAGCCAAGTCTGACTGCTGATCCTGTCTGTTCTCCCCAGGTTGCTCTTGTTCTCTCCTTCTGTGGTTCATCTGGGGGTCCCCCTGTCGGTGGGGGTGCAGCTCCAGGATGTGCCCCGAGGACAGGTAGTGAAAGGATCAGTGTTCCTGCGAAATCCATCTCATAATAATGTCCCCTGCTCCCCAAAGGTGGACTTCACCCTTAGCTCAGACAGAGACTTCGCACTCCTCAGTCTCCAGGTAACTAGACCCCACGCCCTCCTGCTGCTTGTGGGGCTCCCGCCCTGTTCCCCTCTGTCCTGTAAGTGTCTTCATCTTCCCACCGGCCTCCTCCCCTCCTGTCTTCCCAGCCTCGCGTTCTCCTTCTATGTTTCTCCCTCTCTATGTTGTCCTTTTTGGCCAGCTCTCTCTTGCTCTGTGACCCGCTCCGTCTCCCTCTCCTGACAGGTGCCCTTGAAAGATGTGAAGAGCTGTGGCCTCCATCAACTCCTCAGAGGCCCTGAGGTCCAGCTGGTGGCCCAGTCGCCATGGCTAAAGGACTCTCTGTCCAGAAAGACGAACATCCAGGGTGTCAACCTGCTCTTCTCCTCTCGCCGGGGGCACCTCTTTTTGCAGACGGACCAGCCCATTTACAACCCTGGCCAGCGGGGTGAGTCTCAGCCCCAGGGCCTCAACATTGAACCCCCTCCATGCCCTGTCAGGATGAGTTTGGTGCCCTCTAAGTGAGATAACCTGAAAGAAAGTGCCACATGGGAGGGCTGCTTAGGAAATATTTGTCCCCCACTCCCTCTGTGGAGTTGGACCCACTCTCCCCTTGCACATGGATCCCTGCTCACCTCTCTCCCCCTCCTCTCCCAGTTCGGTACCGGGTCTTTGCTCTGGATCAAAAGATGCGCCCGAGCACTGACGCCATCACAGTCACAGTGGAGGTGAGTCCCCGACCTCTGGCCTTCCTGATCCTGGCCACTGATGCGACCTCCTGCCTGTGACCACTTCTCCCCTTGCAGAACTCTCATGGCCTCCGCGTGCGGAAGAAGGACGTGTACCTGCCCTCGTCCATCTTCCAGGATGACTTTGTGATCCCAGACATCTCAGAGTGAGCTCTCCCAATGTGGGGGCTGTCCCCAAGCTACACCACCCCAATTCCTGTTAGGCTCTCCACCTCCCACGCAGAGGCACGTCCCGGGATGCCCTGGCCCTCAGCCTCCTGAGCCTCTGGTTAACCCCCACAGTCCTCTGCCCAGGGAAGCAGGCCTCTGGCTCTCGGTGCCCCACTGCACAGATGGGCTGAGTCCCTTCCTTGTCCGTTCTCAGGCCAGGGACCTGGAAGATCTCAGCCCGATTCTCAGATGGCCTGGAATCCAACCGCAGCACCCAGTTTGAGGTGAAGAAATACGGTGAGAGCTGGAAACTGGAGGGACAGGCAACTGCTTTCCTGAAGGAAATAAGGGTGGGAGGAAACATAGTGGGTGCAGCTCAGGGCAGGGGGATATGGGTGCCACAGCCCTGGGTGGAGGGGAGTCTTTGAGCTAGAGTCTGACCTGCCTGTCCCTTCACCCTGGGTCAGTCCTTCCTAACTTTGAGGTGAAGATCACCACTGGAAAGCCCTACATCCTGACGGTGCCAGGCCATCTTGATGAAATCCAGTTAGACATCCAGGCCAGGTAATACCTCCCTCCCCACCTCTGCCCGCCAGCACTGGGTCCTGCTCCCTACTCAGTATGAATGGGCTCCTGCTTCCCCTCCCTCAGGCCATTATTCCCCCCAGCCCTTGGCCCACCCTCTTCTCTCTGTCACGACAGGTACATCTATGGGAAGCCAGTGCAGGGGGTGGCGTATGTGCGCTTTGGGCTTCTAGATGAGGATGGTAAGAAGACTTTCCTTCGGGGGCTGGAGAGTCAGACCAAGGTAGGAAGGAGGATAGGGGCTGGGGAGGGGAAGGGGCAAGGGAGGTGAGACTCAGTCACCATCATATGTCCTGTTTCTTTCTATGCCCCAGCTGGTGAATGGACAGAGCCACATTTCCCTCTCAAAGGCAGAGTTCCAGGATGCCCTGGGGAAGCTGAATATGGGCATGACTGACCTCCTGGGGCTACGCCTCTACGTTGCTGCAGCCATCATTGAGTCTCCAGGTGGGTGACTTTCCCTTATTGTAACCCCAGACCTTGCCTCTGACCTCTGAGCTAACCCTCTGTCCTCCAGCACCAACACCAACACCACGCCACTTCTCCCACCTCGTCTCAGACTCAAAACCAGGAAACACCCAGGAGACCTGGTCTCTCTCCAACCCTGTCTCTGTGACTCGGCCCTTTTCCCTGGCTCAGTTTATTTATTTATTTGCTTGTTCTGCTATTCATTCACTCCTCCAGTGGACATGTGTTGTTCAATGTCCTGTGCTGGGCCTCAGCATGCACAGACAGGAATACGGCGGCCTGTGCCCTGGGAGCTCACTGTTTTGTGGGAGGGAACCACTCAAGCCACTCACCATTTATCCTCCTGTCCCTCTCTTCTTGGGCTCTGTCCCCCACCTCTCTCTGTCCTTTGTTTTGCAGGTGGGGAGATGGAGGAAGCAGAGCTCACATCCTGGTCTTTTGTGTCATCTCCCTTCTCCTTGGATCTTAGCAAGACCAAGCGACACCTTGTGCCTGGGGCCCCCTTCCTGCTGCAGGTTTCTTCCAGAGGGGAAGGATGAGTAGGGAGGGGGTGGTAGTTATGAGGGCTCAGGGTCTGACAACTCTCTTTTGCCTGCCCTCCTTTACCTGCCTAGGCCTTGGTCCGTGAGATGTCAGGCTCCCCAGCTTCTGGCATTCCTGTCAAAGTTTCTGCCACAGTGTCTTCTCCTGGGTCTGTTCCTGAAGTCCGTGACATTCAACAGAACACAGATGGGAGCGGCCAAGTCAGCATTCCAATCATTATCCCTCAGACCATCTCAGAGCTGCAGCTCTCGGTAGGACTCCTCGGACCCCTGGGAGATGGTGGGGGAAGGGGAGGAGGGTGAGCTGGGGTTCCGAGGATCCATGGCTTGATTTGGGGGGAAAGTGGGGTGCCTGGCTCTGAGCTACTACCCTATTTGCACCTGCCCCTCTCTCCAGGTATCTGCAGGCTCCCCCTATCCAGCCATAGCCAGGCTCACTGTGGCAGCCCCACCTTCAGGAGGCCCCGGGTTTCTGTCTATTGAGCGGCCGGATTCTCGACCTCCTCGTGTTGGGGACACTCTGAACCTGAACTTGCGAGCCGTGGGCAGTGGGGCCACCTTTTCTCATTACTACTACATGGTGTGCATGAGCTGGGGAGTCGAGGACTGGGGTGCAGGGAAGAGCCCTCTGTGTGGGGCTGGGGGGTTCAAGGCTGGGGCTGTCCCATGAAGAGGCAACCACTCTTGTCCCTCCCCTTCTTGGCCCAGATCCTATCCCGAGGGCAGATCGTGTTCATGAATCGAGAGCCCAAGAGGACCCTGACCTCGGTCTCTGTGTTTGTGGACCATCACCTGGCACCCTCCTTCTACTTTGTGGCCTTCTACTACCATGGAGACCACCCAGTGGCCAACTCCCTGCGAGTGGATGTCCAGGCTGGGGCCTGCGAGGGCAAGGTGACTGGGATCAGGCGAGATGGCACTTGTGCTGAGGGGGTTGAGGACAGGGTGATTGCCAACAGGGCATGGATTTAGCTTGGGGAGCAGTGACGATACTGGGACTGAGGGAAGCTCTCTCACTCTGACCACCCCCACCTTCGGCCCCTGCCAGCTGGAACTCAGCGTGGACGGTGCCAAGGAATACCGGAACGGGGAGTCCGTGAAACTCCACTTAGAAACTGACTCCCCAGCCCTGGTGGCGCTGGGAGCCTTGGACACAGCTCTGTATGCTGTAGGCAGCAAGTCCCACAAGCCCCTCAACATGGGCAAGGTTTGTCCAGACCCTCTCCCCAGCCCTCCCACCCCTCCATGGCTCATCCCCCTGCTGCCCTGGGCCCTGGGCGCAGCCCCAGGATCCCACTGAGACTCCCCACAGACTCTTCCCCACTTGGCCCTGTGGTCTCCATCTCCTCGCTCTGTATCCTTTCCTATCCTTCCATGCGCTGCCCTCTCACCTGTGCCAAGTGCTCGGTCCTGCCCCATCAGCCATGCTTGGCTCCTAGCATTCCTGCCTCTTCTTGCAGGTCTTTGAAGTTATGAACAGCTATGATCTCGGCTGTGGTCCTGGGGGTGGGGACAGTGCCCTTCAGGTGTTCCAGGCAGCGGGCCTGGCCTTTTCTGATGGAGACCAATGGACCTTCTCCAGAAAGAGTGAGAACAGAGAAGGAAGGGGAGTGGGTGGCAGGAAGATAAGGAAGGAGGAAGGGCCCGAGGGGGCCAGGTAGGAAGAGTCGGGGTGGGAAGGGCTGGGCAGGGGAAGGCGGGGAGGGGAGGAGGCTGAGTGCCTGACGGCTGGACTGCAGCCTTGCTCTCTACCAGGACTGGGCTGTCCCAAGGAGAAGACAACCCGGAAAAAGAGAAACGTAAACTTCCAAAAGGCGATTAATGAGAAATGTGAGTTGTGGGTGCCTAGGCAGCAGCTTGGGCTCTCCACGTGGGATCAAGTTTGGGGGTCTGCCTCTCTGCCCCTCGCCTCCTTGCTGAACCAATGTGTGGTATTTGGGGCCAGAGATCCGAATTCCGGGATTACAAGTGGAAGGGTGGGCAGCTCTCTCCACCAGCCTCTCTTATGTTACTGGTCTCAAGGGGTCTGGGCGGGGGCTGAGGTGTATGTCCTTTTTGTCCTCTCGTGCTGACCCCACCTGGCCCCGCAGTGGGTCAGTATGCTTCCCCAACAGCCAAGCGCTGCTGCCAGGATGGGGTGACACGTCTGCCCATGAGGCGTTCCTGTGAGCAGCGGGCAGCCCGAGTGCAGCAGCCGGACTGCCGGGAGCCCTTCCTGTCCTGCTGCCAATTTGCTGAGAGTCTGCGCAAGAAGAACAGGACCAGAGGCCAGGTGGGCCTCCAACGAGGTGAGGGGCTGGGTGGGGCTAGGGCACAGGTGGCGCTGCTTGGAAAGGCAGAACGGCCCCCTCCTCACTCCCATCCACCGTGGTCCCCCAGCCCTGGAGATCCTGCAGGAGGAGGACCTGATTGATGAGGATGACATTCCCGTGCGCAGCTTCTTCCCAGAGAACTGGCTCTGGAGAGTGGAAACAGTGGACCGCTTTCAAATGTGAGAGTGTTTGCCGGCCCAGCCTTGTCTCTGCGCTGTGTGTGGGGGCCAGCCCGGGGTATGACGGAGCTTCTCTGCCTTTCCCTACACAGATTGACACTGTGGCTCCCCGACTCTCTGACCACGTGGGAGATCCACGGCCTGAGCCTGTCCAAAACCAAAGGTGAGGTGACCCTCCCTGTTCCCTTTGCTCTTAGTGTAGGAAGAGGGTCCGGTGCAGCTGGCGTGGGCCAGAGGGCAGAGGCAGACTGAGACAGAGCTGGGTCACCCCACCCCGCCCCTCCCTCCTGCAGCCCTGAAGCTTTGATGGCCCCTCTGATCTCTGCCCTTCTATCCACACTTCCCTTCCCTCAGGCCTATGTGTGGCCACCCCAGTCCAGCTGCGGGTGTTCCGTGAGTTCCACCTGCACCTCCGCCTGCCCATGTCTGTCCGCCGCTTTGAGCAGCTGGAGCTGCGGCCTGTCCTCTATAACTACCTGGATAGAAACCTGACTGTGAGGCCCCGAGGGAGCCTGAGCATACCGGGGTTGGGGGAGCCAGGGTCCAGTGAGGGGTGGGGAGCCTAACCGGGCCGGGACTCTGGCCGTCCTCGTTTTCATGCCCTCAGGTGAGCGTCCACGTGTCCCCAGTGGAGGGGCTGTGCCTGGCTGGGGGCGGAGGGCTGGCCCAGCAGGTGCTGGTGCCTGCGGGCTCTGCCCGGCCTGTCGCCTTCTCTGTGGTGCCCACAGCAGCAGCCGCTGTGTCCCTGAAGGTGGTGGCTCGAGGGTCCTTCGAATTCCCTGTGGGAGATGCCGTGTCTAAGGTTCTGCAGATTGAGGTGAATGGAGCACCCCTGAATACAAGTCCCCGGGCCCCCAGCTTTGTCCTCCACCCTCAGCACTGTGTCTGCTGGCCAGGCCAGGGGCCCAACACCCAAATCAATGCCTTGGTCTACTCACATCTTCTACAATTCTGATCCAACTCTGTCCCTGGAGTTGAAACTCAAAGTCCTGGGGGAGTCTGCACTGGCAGGGCAGGCTGTAGTCCTGTGTGACCCCACAACCATGTTTTCCCTGAGACAGAAGGAAGGGGCCATCCATACAGAGGAGCTGGTCTATGAACTCAACCCCCTGGGTGAGTGGCCCTCTACCTCCAGCCATCGGTTTCCTAAGTGGGTACAGGTGGTGGGGGATGTGGACAGCAGGACAGGCTGCCAACTTCCCCCATTTCCCCAGACCACCGAGGCCGGACCTTGGAAATTCCTGGCAACTCTGATCCCAATATGATCCCTGATGGGGACTTTAACAGCTACGTGAGGGTTACAGGTAGGAGTGCCCTTTAGACCCTTCCCAGTGGCCACCTTCAGATTCATGTGAGACCTGTGGATCCCTGCTTGGTCCCACTCCCCGTGAGCCTCTGACGTGGAGCCTCAGACGTCCACCCTCTCCCTCCCATGTAGCCTCAGATCCACTGGACACTTTGGGCTCTGAGGGGGCCTTGTCACCAGGAGGTGTGGCCTCCCTCTTGAGGCTTCCTCGAGGCTGTGGGGAGCAAACCATGATCTACTTGGCTCCGACACTGGCTGCTTCCCGCTACCTGGACAAGACAGAGCAGTGGAGCGCACTGCCCCCCGAGACCAAGGACCACGCTGTGGATCTGATCCAGAAAGGTTCTGGGTGTGGGGCCAAGCAGGAGGGGGGCCAGGAAAGGATAGTTACTGGAAGATGGACAGCCCAGGAGGCTACAGAGGGAAAGAAAAGGGGCCCCTGATAGGGATGGGGAGCATGGCCTTGGGTTCAAACAGCAGAAGGGTGAGTGTCACCTGAGCGGCCGCCTCTCTTCTCCAAGGCTACATGCGGATCCAGCAGTTTCGGAAGGCGGATGGTTCCTATGCGGCTTGGTTGTCACGGGACAGCAGCACCTGGTGAGGTTGGGGGAGGGGTTCCAGGGCTCTGAGGGGGTCAGGTCCTGGGCAGGGGCGGGACAGAGCTGGTACAATGGGAGGGTGAATGACCAGGCACCTGGGGCGTGGGCGTAGCCATAAGCAAGTCCTTATCCCCAACCCTCCTTCCTCCCCTCCAGGCTCACAGCCTTTGTGCTGAAGGTCCTGAGTTTGGCCCAGGAGCAGGTAGGAGGCTCGCCTGAGAAACTGCAGGAGACGTCTAAGTGGCTTCTGTCCCAGCAACAGGCTGATGGCTCGTTCCAAGACCCCTGTCCAGTGATACACAGGAACATGCAGGTGCGGGCCTGCTGGGGTGGCCCGAGGGGCACCTGTAGGAGGAGTCTCTTTGCCTCTTCCCCCTCCTGTTTGACATCTTCTTTTCTCCCCTCACTAGGGGGGTTTGGTGGGCAGTGATGAGACTGTGGCACTCACAGCCTTTGTGACCATCGCTCTTCATCATGGGCTGGCCGTCTTCCAGGACGAGGGTGCAGAGGAATTGAAGCAGAGAGTGGTAAGGACAGTGGCGTTTCTGCCCTCCGCTGGCCCCCAGTTCTCCCCCTTTTTCCGCAGGAACCCAGGAGTCCAGGCCCCAGACCTTCATCCTGTTTTCTTCCAGGAAGCCTCCATCTCAAAGGCAAACTCATTTTTGGGGGAGAAAGCGGGTGCCGGGCTCCTGGGTGCCCACGCAGCCGCCATCACGGCCTATGCCCTGACACTGACCAAGGCCCCCGGGGACCTGCAGAGTGTTGCCCACAACAACCTCATGGCAATGGCCCAGGAGACTGGAGGTGAGGGACGAGGGGCTCCTGGCAGTGAATCTGAGGCACAGGGGACCATAGGATCCCTGAGGGTGCCCAGAGGGAGAGGCTGGATGAAGACTCAGAGGAGTAATCAAGGTGTAAGCAGGGGTGTGCTGGGGGAGAATCAGGAGAGTCCAGGAGGCAGTGACTAAGGGCCAAGGGACCAGGCTCTTCTCCCTGCCCTCCTGTTTACTTGCGGTTTCCCTTCACTTCCAGATAACCTGTACTGGGGCTCAGTCACTAGTTCTCAGAGCAATGCCGTGTCGCCCACGCCGGCTCCTCGCAACCCAGCCGACCCCATGCCCCAGGCCCCAGCCCTGTGGATTGAAACCACAGCCTACGCCCTGCTGCACCTCCTGCTTCACGAGGGCAAAGCGGAGATGGCAGACCAGACTGCAGCCTGGCTCACCCGTCAGGGCAGCTTCCAAGGGGGATTCCGCAGTACCCAAGTAGGGGCCGCCCCCGGGCTCTGGGGGTGGGTAGTCCTGAGAACAAGCGCTTGAGTCCTGACCCAACCTCCCTAGGACACGGTGATTGCCCTGGATGCCCTGTCTGCCTACTGGATTGCCTCCCACACCACCGAGGAGAGGGGACTCAATGTGACTCTCAGCTCCACAGGCCGCAGTGGGTTCAGGTCCCACGCGCTACAGCTGAACAACCGCCAGATTCGCGGCCTGGAGGAGGAGCTGCAGGTGAACCACTCCCCGGTGAACCTCTCCCTCGCGGGGTAGCCAGGACACCTGGGCCTCGTGGCCAGGTCAGAAGCCGTCCCCACCCTCCCATCCGTGGAATCCCCGCAGCACTTCTTCCTGGGGTCCCTGGGGGAAGACTGACTTCCTGCCTGTGTGACCTGGAGCTCTGAGCTTCAGTTTTCTCACTTGGAGAGTAACATATGCAGAGTGTACCCTACAGGGTTGTTAGAAGGCTGAAGTGAGATAATTCACGTGCTGGTGTAGACTTTGTGGAAATGTGAGGTGGGGGGAGGAGGTGGGGCTGTTTTGAGGAAGGAGACAAGTTATTGGAGCCGCAAAAATAGGTTTGCTTATGCCCTTCTAACATCGCCTTCCCTTTCCTGTTGCTGAAAGTTTTCCTTGGGCAGCAAGATCAATGTGAAGGTGGGAGGAAACAGCAAAGGAACCCTGAAGGTGAGGGCCCGGGCAGGGGCAGGGCCGGGCACTGGCGGAGGAGACGGGTGTGCAGTGAGAGGCCTGTGGGCAGAGGCGCACGGTCCGGGGAAGGAGGCAGACACCTCAGGGTTGGCGTCCCGTGCTTCCGTCCTGGGTGTTTTTCCCCTGCTTGCTCTCCCCATCTCTGGGTACCTGTTGTTTCCTTTACCTGCCTCAGTGCTGATGGCCCCGGATCCCACTCTTCAGCCCAGGCCTCTTCCCTCAACCACGGGCCCCACTCGTCCCACTCCCACAGCACCTCAGACGAGGCGTGTCCCAAAGCCCTTCTTCATTGTGTGTCTCTTGTCAGGCTGATGGGAACCCCTGCCAGCCAGGAGCCCGGCCACTACTCCAGAGGCCGTGTTAGTGGCCCCTCTCCCAAGCCTGTCCTTATGTCCCTAGTGACTCCTCCTCTGCTCCCCTGCTGCCTGTGGCCCTTGCTGCTTGCATCCGAGATTCTGTGCTAAGACGACCTTCTCCCTACCTGGAACTTCTCTTTAACTCCCCTGTCTGATCCACTGTCCACACGGCAGTGACACTGAGCTTCCAAAAGCCCCAGCCAGATCAGCCTTGGGGAAAAGTCACACCCCCTGCCCATGGCTCACGTGGCTGGGCCTCTGCCCACCTCTCGGGCCAGACAGATCTTGCCTACACAGATCCCCGTGCCTTTCCCGTCCTTCCCTGCTTCTTGGCCCGCAGGACAAACTCTTTCTCCTCCTTCAAGCCTTGGCCAGAAGCCTTTCCTGAGCTTTTCAGTCCAGCCTCTTCCCAGCACAGCCTGGAGTGTTGGCCTCTGGGGGCAGGGGCCTGCTTCTTTACCTTTCTGTCTCACCCGGCGCCTGTGGCAAATCTGGTGCCACTCGTGAGTGTGGCCTGTGCTGTGACGGGGATGAAAAGGGGCTGAAGGCCTCAAATCCCGTAGCCCGGGGAGACGCCCTTAGGTATGGCACCAGAGAGGTCTGTGGCCTCAAATGTCCTGCGTCCTCTCCCTGTCCCTTGCTGAGCCAGGTCCTTCGTATCTACAATGTCCTGGACATGAAGAACACGACCTGCCAGGACCTGCAGATAGAAGTGACAGTCAAAGGCCACGTCGAGTACACGAGTGAGTGTGGGGGTTGGGAGGCCTCGGGGCCTGGCAGGGGCTGGTGCAGGGAGCCAGGTGGCCATCCCAGCCCTCCTCACAATGCTTCCCTGTGCAGTGGAAGCAAACGAGGACTATGAGGACTATGAGTACGATGAGTTTCCAGCCAGGGACGACCCAGGTGTCCCTCTGCAGCCTGTGACACCCCTGCAGCTGTTTGAGGGTCGGAGGAACCGCCGCAGGAGGGAGGCGCCCAAGGTGGTGGAGGAGCAGGAGTCCAGGGTGCACTACACCGTGTGCATCTGGTGGGCGCTGGGAGCTGCCCTGGGCCAGGGGAGGGAGGGCAGGACCCAGGCTGGGGCTGGGCTTCTGGAGCCCGCGCAGGCAGAACCTGGACGACAGGTCACATCTCTCCACAGGCGGAATGGCAAGGTGGGGCTGTCTGGCATGGCCATCGCGGACATCACCCTCCTGAGTGGATTCCACGCCCTGCGTGCTGACCTAGAGAAGGTGTGGTCAGACCCCAGGGCAACCCCCTCTGCCCCGGTGCTGAGCCCTGTCATGTGCAGGGCCTGTGACCTGTGACCACCTCCCCTTTTCCACAGCTGACCTCCCTCTCTGACCGTTACGTGAGTCACTTTGAGACCGAGGGGCCCCACGTCCTGCTGTATTTTGACTCGGTGAGTGGGGAGAGGTGACGCAGGAAGGGACTCGATGGCACTGGGTGTACTGAGTGTGCGTTAGGAGGTTTCTCAGGAGACAGCTGTGTCAGCCGCCGGTGCTCTTGGGGACTTGATGTCATCAGCGAGAAGGAGGAGGATGTGAGCCTGTGAGACACAGCAGAGTAAGGGGCAGACCTGCAGGTGGCAGGGGCCGGTGCCAGTCAGCGGGGACCCTTGGGGCTTGAGACGATGCTTCGTAAAGCCGCTTTTATTCAGCTTGAGGGGCTGCCTTTGTTTTTTTGTTGAACTTCCTATTTTTTTTTTTTTAATATTGAAGTGTATTTTCTTTTACAAAGTGATGGTGGCCATAGATGACAGTTGTATTTGTCTTTTCACGGCCTTATTTGACTAAAATAGTTATCAACCCTCTTATAGCCTTCAAAACATTTTTATTTATTTAGTTATTAAAGACAGGGTCTCACTCTGTCGCCCAGGCTAGACTTGAACTCCTGGCCACAAGCAATTCTCTGGCCTAGGCCTTTCAAAGTACCGGGTTTACAGGCTAGAGCCACCAAACATTTTGAGCCCAACCTTCAAAATGTTTTTTGAACATTTACTGTAACCTCTGGGAGAAAATGTGAGAAAGGTGTGGTGGCTTTCATTAGCCAGCTGTTTCTCGGTCAGGGAGACCCCTACCCAGTGTGTGCAGAGGGGCCAGCCCCCATCAGCTGGGGAAGCCTGGCTGACACATCTGGGTTGAACACAATGGAAAACACAGCCAGCAAGATTCCCGGAGAGGGAGCTGACGGCGCGGCAGCCCAGCTCAGGAGAGACACTGGCACGGCACCGTGTGGACTGGGCCCGCATGGGCATGAGGAGGGGTCAGGCCTGGGACCTGAGTCAGGGGGTCAGGCAGGATGACAGAACCTGCAGTTAGGTTATGGCCAATAAAGGAGGACCCAGTTGTATCCATGACAAAGTTGAGGCTGGCAGGAGGGTGAGTGGGTTTGGGGGCAGGCAGAGTGCCTTGGAGAACTTACAGGTCCTGCCAAAACCCTAATGCAGAGATGGAGCTGCAAGTGCAGGCTGGGAATCATCAGCCTGGAGTGGTTTAGTGGAAGGCAGGAGTGGTTGAGGCCCCCACAGGGGAGCACTGAGGAAGCAAGTTCTGAAGGAGGGAACGTAAGAAATGACCAGCTCAGAACCAAGGGTGTTCCGGAAGCTAACCCTTAGCTTAGGGACAGTCTCACAGAGAACATGTCCATGATGCAAGACTCTGCTGAGGGCCTGGGGCAGTGAAGACTGGTGCAAGGTCACCCTCTGGGAAGTGAAGTCACCAGCGACCTTGCGGAGCAGCTTGGAGAGTTCTCTGAGTAGGAGGGTAACAGAATGTGAAGGACACTGGAGAGAAGGCCAAGAGGAACCAAACAAAAATAGGCCAAGGAAATCCAGTATAGGGGGCTGCAGGGCCCAAGGTGAGTCCCCTCATGCTCTCACCTCCCACATGGGCCTGAGTTCCCACCTCACAGGGAGTGCCTGGGCTTTGAGAATGCCAGGGAAGTTCCCGTGGGGCTGGTGCAGCCGGCCAGCGCAGCCCTGTACGACTACTACAACCCGGGTGAGCACTGCGGGGCACCCTGGAGTTCGGGAGAGCTGTGGCATAGGTGCCCTCTTGTGGGACAGTGGACCCTGGGGTAGTGTGGGGGGCAGAAAGCGCTGGGGCTCCCTGGGACTGAGGAGGCAGAACAGAGGGACCCTAACTCCTCTGTGTTCTCCAGAGCGCAGATGTTCTGTGTTTTATGGGGCACAGAAATGAAACAGACTCTCCTGGCCACCTTGTGTTCTGCTGAAGTCTGCCAGTGTGCTGAGGGTTAAGCTGAGGGCCTGGGGCGGGGCAGTGGAGGCGAGATGGCCGGGGACCCCCCACACTGTCTGATGGGGCCCCCGACTTCAGGGAAGTGCCCTCGCCAGCGTCACGCCCTGGAGCGGGGTCTGCAGGACGAGGATGGCTACAGGATGAAGTTTGCCTGCTACTACCCCCGTGTGGAGTACGGTCAGTCTTCCCACCGAGGCCCTGGCCTGACCCTCCCTCGGGGACTGGCTGTTTTGGCCTCTGTGGGTGTAGCCTGCCCCTCTTGCAGGTCATGGATGCAGCCTCTTTGCTCTGACACCAACTTCATGCCCTCTCAGCCTGAAAGTAATTCACCTTTCTCCCTTCTCCTAACCCCCTCTTAGGCTTCCAGGTTAAGGTTCTCCGAGAAGACAGCAGAGCGGCTTTCCGCCTCTTTGAGACCAAGATCACCCAAGTCCTGCACTTCAGTATGAACAAACGGGCGGGCAGGGCTGGGGGGAGACAGGGAGGCTGAGGTCTGGCTGAGGACCTGACCATCTGGAAGTGTGAAAATCCCCTCGGCGTGTCCGAAGCCCTGGGCTTGGCCATAAATAGGGAGGCAGTGGCGCTGCCTCACTCTCTCTGGGGCGGTGAAAGGTGGAATAAGGAAAGGGAAACTACAAGAGCTGCTGGCCTGGGCTCGCCCTGCACCTTCTCTTCCCCTCTGACCCCTTTTGTGCACGTCATCCCCGCAGCCAAGGATGTCAAGGCCACTATTAATCAGACGCGCAACTTCCTGGTTCGAGCGTCTTGCCGCCTTCGCTTGGAACCTGGGAGAGAATATTTGATCATGGGTCTGGATGGGGCCACCTATGACCTCGAGGGACAGTGAGTCATCTGATCCCCTCAGTCTCTTGCGCTCCCCATGCCTCACCACCTAGGCCTTGCCCTTCAGAAGCCAGATGCCTGTGCTCTCTGTTCCCAACTGCCATCCTCCCGAGCCCTGCTGACTGCCCCTTTGCCTGCAGCCCCCAGTACCTGCTGGACTCGAATAGCTGGATCGAGGAGATGCCTTCTGAACGCCTGTGCCGGAGCACCCGCCAGCGGGCAGCCTGCACACAGCTCAATGACTTCCTCCAGGAGTATGGCACTCAGGGGTGCCAGGTGTGAGGGCTGCCCTCCCGCCTCCCCCAGGAGGAACCTGAGCCTGGGAACCATGAAGCTGGAAGCACTGCTGTCTCCGCTTTGCTGAACACAGCCTGGGACCAGGGCATATTAAAGGTTTTTGGCAGCAAAGCGTCAGTGTGTGTCGCTAGGGCCGAGAGCAGTGCCCCTCCGCATTGCAGTTCTGGGGCAGGCCAGGTTGACATAACCTCAGACCCTCTGAGCCCTGATGACCCTTGGGCTGTCCAGCTCTGTCAGACCCTCCCTGATGACCACCCGCTAGGAGTCTAGTGCTTCACAGGACCACCCCGAGCAGAACTGGGACCCAAGAGCCTGCCCCCCAAGGACCAGAGTCCATGCCAAGGCCACCCTTCAGCTTCCAAGGCCCTCCACTGCCCGGCTGTAGCCAGTCACCACGGCCTCAGACAGGGCTTGTGCTCAGCTGACACCTCTGACACAGCTCTTCTGCCTCATGAGGTGTTGTCCAGCCACACCTCCCCGACTCTGTCCTCGTGCTGCTTGTGGTTCAGAGGTCTGTGGATTTTGGCTGAGTTCTGGGCCATTGAAAGCCTCGTGACGCTTGGTTGTTATCAGTGGCGTGAGGTGACGTTCCCGGAGTTGTGCGATCCTCAGTTCCGGTAGTGTCTTCTTCCAGTTACTGGTTTCAAACAAGCCAAAAGTCTGACTGTGCTGTTTGTGAATCCTCTGAGGAAGCTGCTGTTCTCTATTGGGACAACCCGCTCCCGATGGTTAATGTGGGTTCTTTTCTATTTCCTAGGTGTCTCAGCTGGGTTGAGAAATAAAGGGAAAGAGTACAAGAGAGAGAAATTTAAAGCTGGGTGTCCAGGGAAGATATCACATGTCGGCAGGATCCGTGATGTTCCCCGAGCCATAAAACCAGCAAGTTTTTATTAGCGATTTCAAAAGGGGCGGGAGTGCACGAACAGCGTGTGGGTCACAGAGATCACATGCTTCACAAGGTAATAAAATATCACAAAGCATGTGGAGGCAGGGCGAGATCACAGGACCACAGGATGTGGCAAAATTAAAATTGTTAATGAAGTTTCGGGCATGCATTGTCATTGATAACATCTTATCAGGAGGCAGGGTTTGAGAGCAGACAACCTGTTTGACCAAAATTTATTAGGCGGGAATTTCCTTGTCCTAAATAAGCCTGGGATTGCTACAGGAGACTGAGGCTTATTTCATCCCTTCAGCTTCGACCATAAAAGGTGGTCGCCTTAGGGGGGCCATCTATAGACCTACTCTCAAGGTGCATTCTCTTTCTCAGGGATGTTCCTTGCTGAGAAAAAGAATTCAGCGATATTTCTCCTATGTGCATTTGAAAGAAGAGAAATATGGCTCTGTTCCGTCCTGCTCACCGGCAGTCAGTTTAAGGTTACCTCCCTTGTTCCCTGAACGTCACTGTCATCCTGTTCTTTTTTCAAGGTGCCCAGATTTCATATTGTTCAAACACACATGCTCTACAAACAGTTTGTGCAGTTAACACAATCATCACAGGGTCCTGAAGTGGCATATATGCTCCTCAGCTTACGAAGAAGATGACGGCATTAAGAGATTAAAGTAAAGACAGGCATAGGAAGTCACAAGAGTATTGACTGGGGAAGTGATAAGTGTCCATGAAATCTTCACAATTTATGTTTAGAGACTGCAGTAAAGACAGGCGTAAGAAATTATAAAAGTATTAATTTGGGGAACTAATAAAT
This sequence comes from Papio anubis, assembly GCF_008728515.1. Classification (NCBI taxonomy): domain Eukaryota; kingdom Metazoa; phylum Chordata; class Mammalia; order Primates; family Cercopithecidae; genus Papio; species Papio anubis. Next base: position 9,812 of record NW_022169480.1, on the reverse strand, counting down.
GTCCATGAAATCTTCACAATTTATGTTCTTCTGCCGTGGCTTCAGCTGGTCCCTCTGTTCGGGGTCCCTGACTTCCTGCAACAGTTCTTCTGGGGTCCACCCTCCGCACCCTGCCTGCCTAGCTTACCCCCATTTAGTGGCACACTTGGGGTCTTCAGAGATGGCTCCGAAATGTGTCCAAAGAAGATTGCTGAGTCCGTTTCTGTAGAGGTCACAACAGTTCAGCAGCCTGCCATCCAGTCATTCAACAGAAATTTGGGAAACTTTCACTTCACGCCCTGTGCCAGGTGCCACAGAGACAGCTACTTACTCACTGCAGGGCTCATCGCTGGGGAGACAGATAAGCGGACGGGCAGTCCCCAACCTCTGTGAAAGATGTGATGTCAGGGAGCAGTGCGGGCCTGTGCGGCATCTAACCAAGTCAGGGGCATTGCCGGGCAGGGACAGGGAAGGCTTCCTGGAGCAGGTGGCCTCCAAGTGGGGCTCTGAAGACTGAGAAGGAGCCAGGCAAAGAGCAGGGGTAGGTGAGGGCATCTGGCGCAGAAGGAGAATATACAAAGGCCCGGAGGCCGGGGACAGGACAGGGTACCTTTGGGGACATTGCATGTAACTGACCACATTTGGAGTTTGGATTTGAAAGTGGTGGAAGAGATGGAGATGGTGAGACAAGTAGTAAGCACGCCAGCCTTCCAGGTGAGCTCCTTTCCGATGAGCGCTCTCTTATCCCATGGAACGTTGAGAAGTCTGGACCTTTCCCACTGTGGCAGAGGTTTCCTGAGGCTCTTGCATACGTGGCCTATGGTTGACCATTGAATCTTTCTCCCAATAGCTGGTCAGCATGGTGGTGGCACAAGCCCATTTTCCAGAGCCAGGGATTCAGTTGCAGCAAGACATGGCCCTGTCTGGGAGGTCAACATGAAGAAGGCAGTGGCTGTCATTGTCCAATCCCAGAAATCCCAATCCTGTTTCCCGTCTCCGTCCTGATCGTGGATTCAGCAGCAGTGAGCTCACCAATGTAGTGGGTGGCACAGCCAGGATCTTGACTCTGGCTCTGCAGCAGCACAGTCTGGAAAATCTCTGAGGGGAGAGAGATCCCCACTGTTCCCTGGGTCTGGCTACAGAGCCAGAAATGGGGGGAAGGCATGGGCCTGGGTCGCCTCTGACTGCTCACGTACCATCCAGGAGGCCCTGGCCTCTCACTGAACCCTGCCACTCCTCTTTGGCATGGCCTCTTCCCAAACCCCCAAACTGCCTCCTTACCCACAAAAGTGGTCTCTGAGTGTCACAGTTCAGTGTGACCCCCACCCCTTATGGCTGCAGTTCCCCAAATAGGGCTGGACCCCTGATCCTGATCCAGCTGTGGCTATCCAGCCCCTTCCTGGGGACTTTGGACTTTGAGGGGGGCATGCCCAGGTGTGCTGGGAATCCACACTCTCCCTGGCTGGACCTAGAACCTGTGGACTCTAGTCCCGAGGGCAGTCGTGTTCTGCCTGTGCCTGGAAACACAAGAAACTTGACTGCAGAGAGAAGAAAGAGGAGAGAGAAACAGCGCGAGGAAACTGCCCGTCTCCGGGGCTTTTTCTGTTCCTTGGCTTTCTAAGGCCAGTGGAGTCCCCTCCCCTGCTTTCTTATTCCCGAGTTCTGTGAAATTCCCCAATCCTTACTTTTGATCTCAAACCAGCTCAAGGTGGTCTGTTCTCCTTTCAACCAAAGAAAGGTGCTCCTGGTGGCTAAAGGTACATATTCTACAGCTAGATTTCCAGGCCGGAATCCTGCCCTCCACAACATGCGAACGACACCCGTGTTGCATATAGAGCGTGTCTGTGAAGAATTGAGTTAGTGCCCGCAAAGTGCTTAGAACAGTGTCTGGTACAGAAAATTCCCCGCAGCCGGAAACCACCCTCCTTCTGTCTCTGCCTTTGAGTGAAAGCGAGGCACCCACAGCAATCACACCGTACACCTGAAACGCCCCAAACCTCTTAGCGTAGACTCTCCATCTGTGGTTAAAACCTCAACAAAACACCCACACAAATCAAGCATTTCGCTTCTGAAGGCATATGGTGGATCAGCATTTTCTCGCTGACATCACGCGCCAGTGAACCGTCTATGGTGGGGCGGCAGAGGGAGAGGGCCCAGGTGGGGGCGGACACCGTTGCCTGCACAGTTGATGTGGAGCCAGAAAGCTGACTCTGGCTGCAGGAAAAAGGTCAGGGTTGCATTTCCCTTCCTTGCTTCTTGATGGATGATCCGTTTTTTGAAATACGGATGTCCCAAGGCCAATGAGACTGGTGCCATTCCAGTAAAGGGCCACTCTGTGGGCGGGACGGTGGGAAGGGACCCGGTGGGGTCAAGGGAGGCCCCAAAACAGCCTACACAGCAGGAGGGATGGCCGGGGCTCTAGAGCCGTGGGGTGCGGCTCCCTCACCTGGACGGGCGCCTCGGCCATGCTGTTCCTGGGGCTGCTGCTGCTGCTGCCCCTGCTGGCTGGCGCCCGCCTGCTGTGGAACTGCTGGAAGCTCAGGAGCCTCCACCTCCCGCCTCTTGTCCCGGGCTTCCTGCACTTGCTGCAACCCGACCTCCCCATCTATCTGCTTGGCCTGACTCAGAAATTTGGGCCCATCTATAGGCTCCACCTTTTGGCTAAAATGAGAGCTCATACCTCGGGCCTGGCTCCTCACCATAGGAGGGCGGAGGGGGCGGAGAGGATCCTCTCCCTCCACTGACGCTGCTTTGGCTGTCCCCCAGATGTGGTGGTGCTGAACTCCAAGAGGACCATTGAGGAAGCCATGGTCAAAAAGTGGGCAGACTTTGCTGGCAGACCTGAGCCACTTACCTGTAAGGGCTGGGGGAATTTTTCTTTCTTAATTTTTTTTTTTAGAAATGGGGTCTTGCTATGTTGCCCAGGCTGGTCTTGAATTCCTGGTCTCAAGTGATCCTCCTACCTCAGCCTCAAGTGGGAGTCACCTTTGGGGGCTCCCCCAATCCAGGTCCCTGGAGGCTGTTGGGGGGCATATCTTGGGGGGAGGAAGCAGGGGTTGGGGAGGCAGAAGAAGGTCAGGCCCTTGGCCTCCTCGGCCAGTTCCCACCCTCCAGCCCCCAACTCCTCCTGCAGACAAGCTGGTGTCTAAGAACTACCCGGATCTGTCCTTGGGAGACTACTCTCTGCTCTGGAAAGCCCACAAGAAGCTCACCCGCTCAGCCTTGCTGCTGGGCATGCGTGACTCCATGGAGCCCGTGATGGAGCAGCTGACCCAGGAGTTCTTATGCAGGTAAGCAATTGGCCCCGAGCACCTCAGGCCAACCTCGGGCCTCAAAGTAGTTCCTGCCTCTGCCTCAGCACCGCCTGCTGGAGTTCCCTGCTCCTTCCTCCATACAGCTACATGAGAGCCCAGGCCGGCACCCCTGTGGCCATTGAGGAGGAATTCTCTCTCCTCACCTGCAGCATCATCTGTCACCTCACCTTTGGAGACAAGATCAAGGTGCCTCACAGCCCCTCCGGCCACCCCCAGCCCCTCCCTGAGCCTCTCCTTGTCCTGAACTGAAAGCACGCCCTCCTTTTCTGGCAGGAGGACAACTTAGTGCCTGCCTATTACAAATGTATCCAGGCCCAGCAGGTGACTCCTGAGGGTTGGGGATGAGTGAGGAAAGCCTGGTCCCAGCGAGGTCCTGGCCAACCGCTAACTCCAGCCCCCTTCAGCATCTCCGGCTATGACATCCCTGAGGGCACAGTCATCATCCTGAACCTCCAAGGCGCCCACCTGGATGAGATGGTCTGGGAGAGGCCACATGGAGTTCTGCCCAGGGGCCTAGGGGCCTGCCAGAATGGTGGCGCGGAGGCTGTCCCCAGCCGCCAGAACGCCTCCCCACTCCAAGTCCACCCGCCTTGCAGATCGCCTGAGCCAGGTGGCAAGAACTCCAGAGCTGGCCTCTCAGCTGTGCCAGTGCCCACAGCCCCTCATGCCTGGAGCTCTTCGTGGTGCTGACCCAACTGCTGCAGGCCTTCACGCTGCTGCCCCCAGGGGACGCCCTGCCCTCCCTGCAGCCCCTGCCCCACTGCAGTGTCATCCCCAAGATGCAGCCTTTCCAAGTGCGGCTGCAGCCCCGGGGGTTGGGGGCCCACAGCCTGGGCCAGAGCCAGTGATTTGAGCAGGATCTGATGCCAGCCGTGATGCCCTGCTCTCCTTTATTGTTCCCAGACGAACCCTCCCCCCACTGTAAACAGGCGTGCTAAGACCTGGCAGAGAAGGCTTCCTCCAGCGGCCGGGTGGGTGAAGGCCCCTGGCTCTCTCTCGGGCTGCACCCCTCAGTGTCTGCACGGAAGTCGCTACTAGTGTGCTGGTAGAGGGTAGCAGCTCAGCCTCCCGCTGGGGAGCTGGGGAGTTTCTGGTTCCTAGCCACATTCGCGAAGGCACCGAGAACTCAAAGCCCTTCCAGTGGTGCCCAGCCTACCCCTGGGAGGCTTTTCTGTCAAGAGAGTCAAAGCCGGATGTCCCATCTGCTCCTCCCGTTTGCCTTAAGGAGGTGGCTCCGAGCACTCAACCAACCTCCCCACACAGCTCCCCTCCCAGACCTCCACCACAGAGGGACTCCAGGCCAACCCCTGAGCCGGCCCTTTCCCACCCACAAATCACCTCCAGCTCCCCCCAGAGGCTGGCACGATTGTTCCGTTTCACCCAGCCAGTCCCTCGTCTGCTTTTCAAGGCACTGCGGGCTGAAACTCCAGGCAGGCCGTAGCCCCAGCCACTCCTGCCTCTGTGCCCCTCCACACCCTCACCTGAGTCCATCGTGGCCCCCAGAGAGCCTGCTGAGGTTGGGCGAGTGGCAGTTCCTGTACCCACTCCAGGGCCCCGGTAGTGAGACGCAGCGCAGGGAGGCATGAGCAAGTTGTTAGTCCCCATCACGGCAGAGAAGCACACGCTGTGGTAGCTCATGGAGTCCCCTGGGCAGGGTGGAGGAAGGAGCCATGAGGACCTCCCCTCCCAGCCTCACCCTCCCAGCCTCAAAGAGGCCTGTGCCCTGGCCTCAGTGTGCCGGTAGCCTCCAGGTGGAGCGGCAGTGCACCACAGCCGGTGAGGCTCACGCTGAAGTGAGTCGCATCGGCTGCAACACAGCCTCTGCCCCTCAGCCCCAGGTCCACGCACATGGGAGTAGCGCCTGCCCGCCTCGCGCCAGGCTGTGCGGTGACCTCAAGGCTCGGGGCATGACTCATCAGGGTCCCGGGTGCCCACAGCCCTCATCCCCATCTCAGGAAGTTCCCTCAGTCCCTGTGAGGTGCACTGACCCAGCCAGAACTCCCCAGATACCTCAAACCCATGGCACAGTCCCCCCAGTCCCTCCAGAAGTTGTCTGTCCATCCATGGGCGCCAAACACCTGGAAGCGCGGGGTAATCACTGTAGCTCGGCCTGGGCACAGAGCTCCCCTGCCCCAGACAGACCCTGGGGGTTTCCCAATGCCTTCCTGACTCAGCCAGCCCCTGGGCCAGCTCCCATGTCACAAAACACGTTCAGGGCCGCCAAGCAAGGCTGCTGGTGGGAAGATGGGTGCGGTCCTGGAGGCACTGCCTGCTCTGCACCGCAGTCCCTGGGGGAAGTGACCGCAGAGCCCACCTGGGAGAGGCAGCAGGGGCCAGTAATTTTCCCATGGGCTCTGGACTGTGGCTTGCTCACCTGCAGCCCGCCCCTCGGCCCTGGCACCCAGGTACCGTGGTGAGAGGTGGACACAGCGTGGTGGCTCTCACCCCAGGCCATGGCCTGGAGCCGCATTGTAGGGGTGAGGAAAAAGAGCCTGAGCTGGTGAGATGTGACCCTCCGGCAGTGACCCGGTGGACAGACAGCAAAGTCAGAGAGGGAGTGTGGAAACCTCAGGAGGGCCAGAGGCAGCACCTCCAGCCTCCCAGGGAGGGGAGCCGGGGTCGGGGTGGGGGCCGGGGCACCTGGGTCTGGCCACCAGGGGTGTCGAAGCTGAGCAGGTGCAGCTTGTGTGGGCTGGACTTAGCCAGTCAGCAGTAGGGCTGTGCGGGGGTCACTTGCTCTAAGTCCTGGAGGGGCCCTAGCCCTAGTGAGGGAAGAGGAGATGGGGATGAGGCCCATCCTGGCTCCCTCTGCCTCCTCTCCCCCGTCCCACACGCCCCACAGACCCTACCTGTGGTGAAGGTGATGCTGGCTGGGGAAGTGAGGTTGGGGCCCTCGTGAGGCCGCTGCGACAGTGGCGTGTGAAGGTGTGCAGGACGAGGTCATGCAGGGGGTAGTCCACCGCGCTGCCTGGGGCCTCGGCCTGCAGAGGCGGGGCTGGGAGTGCGAAGAGGGGCGTCAACGCCTCCATCCCTTTGGCCAGAGTCCAGCCCCCTGCAATTCCCCACCCGCACAAAGTCCCTCCTGTGAGGCCTCAGCCCTGCTCACCCCCAGGGCTGCACCTGACGCCAGGTGTCCACGGGATTCTGGGGGGGCTTCCAGTGCAGCACGGCGAACCCCTCGGTCAAGTTCAGTGCACGCAACTGGGTGGGGCCGTCAGGAACTGGGGGAAGGGGAGGGGCTCAGAGGGGTCCCCGCTGGTCTCTCTAGTCCCTGCCTCCCCAGACTCCACCGGCCTCCTGTCCCCAATCGGAGCCTCCACCACCTCCCTTTCACCCTCCTCCTTCTCTCTCAACTCCCACCCACGCCATTTCCTTGGCTCCCGCCTCTTGCCCCAGGTCCCAGTCCATCTCACCTGCAGAGGCCTCACTCCTCCCTCAAAAGCCTCGGACGGAGACCACGGGTCACCTCAGAAGCCCCTGACTCCAGCCCCTGAGTTTCTGGGTCCTGGGTTCAGCCGCCCACCTGCACGCCCATGCCCTGAAAACATTGGGGATCGAGGGTTACCCAGGGAACCCCAGGACGGCTGGAGGGTGGGCAGAGTGCGGGTGGGAGGGGAAACGCAAGGCAATGAGCCCACAGCAAAGGCACCACCTCCGTCCGCCAGCTGGTAGGAGACTTTGAAGCTGTCCGCCCGGGACGGTGGGGGCATCCAGTTGACCTTGGCTGAGGTCTCCCTGATTTCACTGAATTGGAGGTCACGGGGCTCTCCAGAACTGCAGAGGGGGCAAGGAACAATGATGCAGGCAGGGGCAGGGAGGCTCCTCCCACGAGTCCCACCCCTCGCCTCTGCTCCAGCACAGGCTCAGCACCCCTTTTCCTCTAGTCCCCGGAATGGAAGTCGCTCTGCAGATTCCTCCAGGCCCACCACCAACTCGCCCACCCCACTGCTGGCTGAGCACCAGGTCCCTCCGCTAGTACAAAAGCATCCCACTCAGGGCAGAGTGCACAGGATCCTACCTGGGCTGAGGTGCGGTGCAGTGCCCTGGATGCTATCGGCCTTGTGGGGTCCTCGCAGCCCGTACAGTGTCAGGCTGTACAGCGTCCCCGACGCAGGGTCCCGGCATCGCTGAGTGCCACGCCCCGGCACCACACAGTTTCAAGGCTGCAGCAGAGACGGGATGCGGCTCCAGAGTGCTTGGTGATGGAACCCCAAAGCGGAGCAGGAAGGAGTCGAAGGCCCCAGGTGGGGCCTCCCAGTTGAGCCTCAGTGAACTGGTGGTCACATCAGTCACAGACAGCTGGGACAGGCGGGGTCCTGGCTCCCCTGAGGTCTGACCAGCAGGGGCCGGCCCTGCATGGAGTGGGTGGGAGAGAAGGGATTGGAGACAGAAGCACACCAGCTTGGTGACCCAGAGCACATTCCTTCCACCCTGCTCCCTGCCCCTGTTTCTCTATCATAACCAGGGACTTGCAGCACAGGGGGCCCTATGAGGCAGAGCTGTGCCACACTCAAGGCCCAGCCCAAATTGGCCCTCTCTCCCTGTACCCATTTTCACGCCTTTCCCCACTCACCACTCTGAGCCCCCTTTCCCCCTTCCGAGTCCCAGACTAGAGGTCAGAGATGCCTGGTGGTACCTGTGGTGCCCTCAGCTGAGAGGGGCCCCAGGCCCTTCCCTTCATGGAGGCCATAGAGGAGGAACCTGTAGGGGGTGCTGGGCTCCAGGCCTGAGATGAGGATCTTGCTCCTTGGTCACCTCACCCAGCAAGGCCTGGCTGCCCGCTCGTGGTCCTCTGGCTACTCACCTGGTCATGAACTGGGCCTCAGCCAATGCACCCACGAGAAGTGGCTGAAGCCCCGGGCCAAAGTCAAGCACCCTGGCCTCCTCCCCAGGAGGTCGGGCCCTGGGGCTAACTCTGGGGCTGGGAGGCCCTCCTTTCTAGCTGGGTGAAAGCCCAGGGCAGAATCTGAGTGAGGGGTGCTGTGGGGCCTCCGTTTTTATCTTTCAGGCTTGGCCCCAAGGTGGGTGTTTACAGGTCCAGGCCCAGTCAGACCATGAAGTCGCTGTGGCTCAGGACTCCCAAGTAGCTCCCCGGGACTGTCGGAGTCAAGTGCTCGGCTTCCTCTTCCACACCTCTAGTAGTCCCAATGAGCCCACTCTTGAGCTAATACAGGCTCACCTGCACCCACTGACACATTCACTGAGCTTGGGGAGTGTGGTGCTCCCTTCTGAGAGAAGCTGAGGGTGGAACTGGCTGGTAAAGGTGACTGGCAAATCCCACCAGCCGTGCCTTGGTCAGGCCTGAGGTGGGCATCAGTGAGCACTGGAAGCGGAGCCTGTAGCACAAATGCAGCCACTTCTGTTGGTTTCTGTGTCCCCGCTCATTTTGTTTTCCAGTGATTTTCCTCTTAAGAAAATGCTCCTAGTGGCTGGGCGCGGTGGCTCAAGCCTGTAATCTCAGCACTTTGGGAGGCCGAGACGGGCAGATTACGAGGTCAGGAGATCGAGACCATCCTGGCTAACACGGTGAAACCCTGTCTCTACTAAAAAAATATACAAAAAAATTAGCCGGGCGAGGTGGCGGGCGCCTGTAGTCCCGGCTACTCGGGAGGCTGAGGCAGGAGAATGGCGTGAACCCGGGAGACGGAGCTTGCAGTGAGCTGAGATCCGGCCACTGCACTCCAACCTGGGCGACAGAGCGAGACTCCGTCTCAAAAAAAAAAAAAAAAAAAAGAAAATGCTCCTGACTCATCCATGGCAGGGAGGTTTGCCGCTCTCTGGACAAGGCCACCTTCAGGGAGGCGACAGCTGCCCCAGTGAGTAATGAGGAGCAGCAGCAGTGATGGGCAGAGATGGGCAGTGATGGGCAGAGATGGGCAGTGATGGGCAGAGATGGGGCTGGGAGATGAGGGAGCCCCTGCCAGGGCCTTTCCCTCCCACCTGGCCTGGCTCCTGCTCTGGACTCCTTGATGGATGTTGAAGCCCACAAGGCTGCAGACTCCTCCTCCTTCCTGGGGACAGGCCAGGGTGCCCCACTCCCACCTGCCCACTCCTGCAGTCATCTTTGTCTTCGGACCAAATACACGGGTACTTTGTTAAAGGTATCCCATCTGCAGCTCAGGCCTGCAGCCCCTTACCTTTTGGTGGTTCCTCAGGCTTCTACACCTTATTCACCTTTCCCTTCTCCTATGCCACTTCTCCTCCAGGGCGCCAGGCTGTCCTTGGCATGGTCCGGAAGTCCAAGTATCGGGAGCTGCTCCTATCAGAGCTCCTGGGCCGGCGGGCTCCTGCCGTTGTACGGCTTGGTCTCACCTACCATGTGCACGACCTCATTGGGGCCCAGCTAGTGGACTGGTGAGTCTTGCCCTGGCCTCTGGCAGGTGATGGAGCAATGACCCAAGGTCGGATTTCCTCCCAGCTCATTCTTAGTTCCCTAGTGAAGGCCAGTGGATCTCATTCTTCTCTGGAACCCGGGAACACCCCTTCCCAAGTTATAAGCTCTCCTCACAACTTGAGCCT